>NC_091588.1:25966210-25968710 GCF_042767895.1 Penaeus vannamei
GTTCTATCACTTGGTAAGCACAGATTCTTACAATTGGGCGTGGAGTTGCATTTCCAATAATACCGTCATTAAAGTCTTGCATATTGAAGAGACGTTTTTGTCATGTTCCAAACCATGACACACACCTTACCGCTAGGGCAGCAGGCCTTCCGAAAAGCAGCACGCGACATGTCACCTTCGCACAGCATCCCCAGCTGTCTGGAACTTCGGCCAGAAAGCAGCAACGACTAAACATGAATTCCTTGCAGAGGTGGCGCTGCTGTGGTCGGCCCATCACGTCCACCACAGCTCCGAGGACATGAATATGTTCGTAGCCCCGCGGGTGTCGATTTTCAGGCCCTTTTACAAGTTAGTAACTCAGCTGCTCCGCGTCTTCCTCTCGGGTTTATTTGCATTTTGAAATCTTCTCGCCAGCTGCTCCCCTGGCTCAGCTGCTGCTCCCCTGGCTCAGCTGCTGCTCCCCTGGCTCAGCTGCTGCTCCCCTGGATCAGCTGCTGCTCCCCTGGCTCAGCTGCTGCTCCTCTGGCTCAGCTGCTGCTCCCCTGGATCAGCTGCTGCTCCCCTGGATCAGCTGCTGCTCCTCTGGCTCAGCTGCTGCTCCCCTGGCTCAGCTGCTGCTCCCCTGGATCAGCTGCTGCTCCCCTGGCTCAGCTGCTGTTCCCCTGGATCAGCTGCTGCTCCTCTGGCTCAGCTGCTGCTCCCCTGGCTCAGCTGCTGCTCCCCTGGATCAGCTGCTGCTCCTCTGGCTCAGCTGCTGCTCCCCTGGATCAGCTGCTGCTCCCCTGGCTCAGCTGCTGCTCCCCTGGCTCAGCTGCTGTTCCCCTGGATCAGCTGCTGCTCCTCTGGCTCAGCTGCTGCTCCCCTGGATCAGCTGCTGCTCCCCTGGCTCAGCTGCTGCTCCCCTGGCTCAGCTGCTGTTCCCCTGGATCAGCTGCTGCTCCTCTGGCTCAGCTGCTGCTCCCCTGGCTCAGCTGCTGCTCCTCTGGCTCAGCTGCTGCTCCCCTGGATCAGCTGCTGCTCCCCTGGCTCAGCTGCTGCTCCCCTGGCTCAGCTGCTGTTCCCCTGGATCAGCTGCTGCTCCTCTGGCTCAGCTGCTGCTCCCCTGGCTCAGCTGCTGCTCCCCTGGATCAGCTGCTGTTCCCCTGGATCAGCTGCTGCTCCCCTGGATCAGCTGCTGTTCCCCTGGATCAGCTGCTGCTCCTCTGGCTCAGCTGCTGCTCCCCTGGATCAGCTGCTGCTCCCCTGGATCAGCTGCTGCTCCCCTGGATCAGCTGCTGCTCCCCTGGATCAGCTGCTGCTCCCCTGGATCAGCTGCTGCTCCCCTGGATCAGCTGCTGCTCCCCTGGCTCAGCTGCTGCTCCCCTGGCTCAGCTGCTGCTCCCCTGGATCAGCTGCTGCTCCCCTGGATCAGCTGCTGCTCCCCTGGCTCAGCTGCTGCTCCCCTGGCTCAGCTGCTGCTCCCCTGGATCAGCTGCTGCTCCCCTGGATCAGCTGCTGCTCCCCTGGCTCAGCTGCTGTTCCCCTGGATCAGCTGCTGCTCCTCTGGCTCAGCTGCTGCTCCCCTGGATCAGCTGCTGCTCCCCTGGCTCAGCTGCTGCTCCTCTGGCTCAGCTGCTGCTCCCCTGGATCAGCTGCTGCTCCCCTGGATCAGCTGCTGCTCCCCTGGCTCAGCTGCTGTTCCCCTGGATCAGCTGCTGCTCCTCTGGCTCAGCTGCTGCTCCCCTGGATCAGCTGCTGCTCCCCTGGCTCAGCTGCTGCTCCTCTGGCTCAGCTGCTGCTCCCCTGGATCAGCTGCTGCTCCTCTGGCTCAGCTGCTGCGACTTGTGTCTAAAGTCTAAAGGCTCCGTTTCGGTCCCAGATGGGCGTTCTACGTGCCCCTGGTGGTGCTGGGGCTTCCTCCGGCCACCATGGTCGTCCACATGCAGCTCGGGGTCATCTACACCGCCTGGACGCACAACGACACCATCCCGAAGCTCAGCAAGGTCGTCCCCTACCTCGGCCACGCCATCGAGTTCGTGATGGTGACGCCGAGTCATCACAGAGTGCATCACGGTACGGTTTATATTCGCGCGCGCACACACATAGACGTAGACACAGACACAGACACACATAGACACGTACACACATAGACACAGACACACACACATACACACACACACATAGACACAGACACTCACACATAGACACAGACACACACACACATACACACGCACACACATAGACACAGACACACACACATTTACACACACACATAGACACAGACACACACATATAGACATAGACACACACACACACACACTAGACACAGACACACACAGAGACACACACACACATAGACACAGACACATACACACACACACACACACACACATACACACGCACACACATAGACACAGACACACACACACACATAGACACACACACACACACACATAGACACACACACACATAGACACACACATAGACACAGACACACACAGACACACAAACACACACATAG
>NC_091588.1:25981210-26001210 GCF_042767895.1 Penaeus vannamei
CCTGAACATATGTGATTTAGTGCAAAAGAGTATGAATTTTCATCATATTGTCAGCATTCTAATCTATTTTTAAAAGTCATATAATCTGGGATATTTGTGACATTTTCTGCATTTAATGAATTTCTTAAGCTCATTCAATCTGTAAAATTCAATAACAAATTATATTTGAGTGAATTAAAGATTCTGGATACCGCGTTGGACATGAGTAAAAAGAAAAAAAAGTTAGAAAAAGAGAAAAAAAAATGAAAAATAATTCTGTGAAAATGGAGGAAGTCTTGCCTCCTAGAACCGCTAAGGATGCGTCTCATTCTGCCCCGAAAAGGTCAAGGAAGCGTAGCTAAAAGTTTTAACAGAGAGAGAAAGATAAGTGGCGTTTGCGACTCTTCATCGCCTTATGTAAAATACCTTTAAGGAGGATGAAAGATCTTCCTCTGAAAATAAGATAGGCTTAGTCTCTCACATTACCAATCGCAAATCCAATGCTAATTCACGTGCTTTCTGGGCTTCCACTCGACTCCTGATCCTCCGGCAAAGGATCCAACGAATCCAGCGCTTCAGCCACTCTCGCCATTCCAATATATATATATACAATTGTTGTATATATACATGTGTGTATGTGTATGTATGTTGAGCCGCTCTGTGGCCGCCACGAAATAAAGCTTTCGGAAAGCTCGTCCTCCCGCCCAGCGCCCCAGCGGATTCCTGCGTCCTTCCACACCCGCAGCAAAAGATCCACAAGGAACTTCAGAGCCTGAGATAAAGCAGGAAAAGATCCACAAGGAACTTCAGAGCCTGAGATAAAGCAGGAAAAGATCCACAGGGAACTTCAGAGCCTGAGATAAAGCAGGAAAAGATCCACAAGGAACTTCAGAGCCTGAGATAAAGCAGGAAAAGATCCACAAGGAACTTCAGAGCCTGAGATAAAGCAGGAAAAGATCCACAAGGAACTTCAGAGCCTGAGATAAAGCAGGAAAAGATCCACAAGGAACTTCAGAGCCTGAGATAAAGCAGGAAAAGATCCACAGGGAACTTCAGAGCCTGAGATAAAGCAGGAAAAGATCCACAGGGAACTTCAGAGCCTGAGATAAAGCAGGAAAAGATCCACAAGGAACTTCAGAGCCTGAGATAAAGCAGGAAAAGATCCACAAGGAGCTTCAGAGCCTGAGATAAAGCAGGAAAAGATCCACAAGGAGCTTCAGAGCCTCAGATTCCGAAGCTGCTTCAGGCATCGTGGGGAGACGATGACCTCTGTAGATCCATCGTGGAAGTTGATTACGTCACCTTAGTCCTCCTCGTTACTATGGAGTTTCGTATATTTTCTTCGAAACGTATCCATGTTGACAAATGTAGAAAAGGTATGAATGAGACTGGATATCTTCACAATACAAGAGATGTATTTGACCGGTTTCGATTACGTCTTCATCAGAAACATTTTCCTTTTCTTTTTATAAAAGAATCATATAGAAGAATGTTATTAATGAATTTGATAACAAAATATCAATTTGATTTTGTTTTTATTTTATCTTTTTTATAAATCCTTATTTTCCATAATTGAATATATATATATATATATATATATATATATATATATATATATATATATATATATATATATATATATTTTTTTTTTTTTTTTTTTTTTATCTAATGAAGCCTTACTTACCATATAAAAATCTTAATACCGAATGCGTAATTGAATTAGCATTGCCCTAATGATCTAATGAAAAGATCATCAACATAAACCGAGCGGATGTGAATGTGTCTGAATATGACAAGCTAATGTCTTTATATTAAAATACATGCTACTTTACTCCCCAAACACATGCTACTTTACTCCCAAAACACATGCTACTTTACTCCCAAAACACATGCTACTTTACTCCCAAAACACATGCTACTTTACTCCCAAAACACATGCTACTTTACTCCCAAAACACATGCTACTTTACTCCCAAAACACATGCTACTTTACTCCCAAAACACATGCTACTTTACTCCCAAAACACATGCTACTTTACTCCCAAAACACATGCTACTTTACTCCCAAAACACATGCTACTTTACTCCCAAAACACATGCTACTTTACTCCCAAAACACATGCTACTTTACTCCCAAAACACATGCTACTTTACTCCCAAAACACATGCTACATTACTCCCAAAACACATGCTACTTTACTCCCAAAACACATGCTACTTTACTCCCAAAACACATGCTACATTACTCCCAAAACACATGCTACATTACTCCCAAAACACATGCTACATTACTCCCAAAACACATGCTACATTACTCCCAAAACACATGCTACATTACTCCCAAAACACATGCTACATTACTCCCAAAACACGTGCTACATTACTCCCAAAACACGTGCTACATTACTCCCAAAACACATGCTACATTACTCCCAAAACACGTGCTACTTTACTCCCAAAACACATGCTACATTACTCCCAAAACACATGCTACTTTACTCCCAAAACACATGCTACTTTACTCCCAAAACACATGCTACTTTACTCCCAAAACACATGCTACTTTACTCCCAAAACACATGCTACTTTACTCCCAAAACACATGCTACTTTACTCCCAAAACACATGCTACTTTACTCCCAAAACACATGCTACTTTACTCCCAAAACACATGCTACTTTACTCCCAAAACACATGCTACTTTACTCCCAAAACACATGCTACTTTACTCCCAAAACACATGCTACTTTACTCCCAAAACACATGCTACTTTACTCCCAAAACACATGCTACTTTACTCCCAAAACACATGCTACATTACTCCCAAAACACATGCTACTTTACTCCCAAAACACATGCTACTTTACTCCCAAAACACATGCTACTTTACTCCCAAAACACATGCTACATTACTCCCAAAACACATGCTACTTTACTCCCAAAACACATGCTACTTTACTCCCAAAACACATGCTACATTACTCCCAAAACACATGCTACTTTACTCCCAAAACACATGCTACTTTACTCCCAAAACACATGCTACTTTACTCCCAAAACACATGCTACTTTACTCCCAAAACACATGCTACTTTACTCCCAAAACACATGCTACATTACTCCCAAAACACATGCTACTTTACTCCCAAAACACATGCTACTTTACTCCCAAAACACATGCTACATTACTCCCAAAACACATGCTACTTTACTCCCAAAACACATGCTACTTTACTCCCAAAACACATGCTACTTTACTCCCAAAACACATGCTACTTTACTCCCAAAACACATGCTACTTTACTCCCAAAACACATGCTACTTTACTCCCAAAACACATGCTACTTTACTCCCAAAACACATGCTACTTTACTCCCAAAACACATGCTACATTACTCCCAAAACACATGCTACTTTACTCCCAAAACACATGCTACTTTACTCCCAAAACACATGCTACTTTACTCCCAAAACACATGCTACTTTACTCCCAAAACACATGCTACTTTACTCCCAAAACACATGCTACTTTACTCCCAAAACACATGCTACATTACTCCCAAAACACATGCTACTTTACTCCCAAAACACATGCTACATTACTCCCAAAACACATGCTACTTTACTCCCAAAACACATGCTACATTACTCCCAAAACACTTGCTACATTACTCCCAAAACACATGCTACATGACTCCCAAAACACAGGCTACTTTACTCCCAAAACACAGGCTACTTTACTCCCAAAACACTTGCTACATTACTCCCAAAACACATGCTACATTACTCCCAAAACACATGCTACTTTACTCCCAAAACACATGCTACTTTACTCCCAAAACACATGCTACTTTACTCCCAAAACACATGCTACTTTACTCCCAAAACACATGCTACTTTACTCCCAAAACACATGCTACTTTACTCCCAAAACACATGCTACTTTACTCCCAAAACACATGCTACTTTACTCCCAAAACACATGCTACTTTACTCCCAAAACACATGCTACTTTACTCCCAAAACACATGCTACTTTACTCCCAAAACACATGCTACTTTACTCCCAAAACACATGCTACTTTACTCCCAAAACACATGCTACTTTACTCCCAAAACACATGCTACTTTACTCCCAAAACACATGCTACTTTACTCCCAAAACACATGCTACTTTACTCCCAAAACACATGCTACTTTACTCCCAAAACACATGCTACTTTACTCCCAAAACACATGCTACTTTACTCCCAAAACACATGCTACTTTACTCCCAAAACACATGCTACATTACTCCCAAAACACATGCTACTTTACTCCCAAAACACATGCTACTTTACTCCCAAAACACATGCTACATTACTCCCAAAACACATGCTACTTTACTCCCAAAACACATGCTACTTTACTCCCAAAACACATGCTACTTTACTCCCAAAACACACGCTACATGACTCCCAAAACACATGCTACATGACTCCCAAAACACATGCTACATGACTCCCAAAACACACGCTACATGACTCCCAAAACACACGCTACATGACTCCCAAAACACATGCTACTTTACTCCCAAAACACATGCTACTTTACTCCCAAAACACATGCTACTTTACTCCCAAAACACACGCTACATGACTCCCAAAACACACGCTACATGACTCCCAAAACACATGCTACTTTACTCCCAAAACACATGCTACATGACTCCCAAAACACATGCTACTTTACTCCCAAAACACATGCTACTTTACTCCCAAAACACATGCTACATGACTCCCAAAACACATGCTACATGACTCCCAAAACACATGCTACTTTACTCCCAAAACACATGCTACTTTACTCCCAAAACACATGCTACTTTACTCCCAAAACACATGCTACTTTACTCCCAAAACACATGCTACTTTACTCCCAAAACACATGCTACTTTACTCCCAAAACACATGCTACTTTACTCCCAAAACACACGCTACATGACTCCCAAAACACATGCTACTTTACTCCCAAAACACATGCTACTTTACTCCCAAAACACATGCTACTTTACTCCCAAAACACATGCTACTTTACTCCCAAAACACATGCTACATTACTCCCAAAACACATGCTACTTTACTCCCAAAACACATGCTACTTTACTCCCAAAACACATGCTACTTTACTCCCAAAACACATGCTACTTTACTCCCAAAACACATGCTACTTTACTCCCAAAACACATGCTACATTACTCCCAAAACACATGCTACTTTACTCCCAAAACACATGCTACATTACTCCCAAAACACATGCTACTTTACTCCCAAAACACATGCTACTTTACTCCCAAAACACATGCTACATTACTCCCAAAACACATGCTACTTTACTCCCAAAACACATGCTACTTTACTCCCAAAACACATGCTACTTTACTCCCAAAACACATGCTACTTTACTCCCAAAACACATGCTACTTTACTCCCAAAACACATGCTACATTACTCCCAAAACACATGCTACATTACTCCCAAAACACATGCTACTTTACTCCCAAAACACATGCTACTTTACTCCCAAAACACATGCTACTTTACTCCCAAAACACATGCTACATTACTCCCAAAACACATGCTACTTTACTCCCAAAACACATGCTACTTTACTCCCAAAACACATGCTACATTACTCCCAAAACACATGCTACTTTACTCCCAAAACACATGCTACTTTACTCCCAAAACACATGCTACTTTACTCCCAAAACACATGCTACTTTACTCCCAAAACACATGCTACTTTACTCCCAAAACACATGCTACTTTACTCCCAAAACACATGCTACTTTACTCCCAAAACACATGCTACATTACTCCCAAAACACATGCTACTTTACTCCCAAAACACATGCTACTTTACTCCCAAAACACATGCTACTTTACTCCCAAAACACATGCTACTTTACTCCCAAAACACATGCTACATTACTCCCAAAACACATGCTACATTACTCCCAAAACACATGCTACTTTACTCCCAAAACACATGCTACTTTACTCCCAAAACACATGCTACTTTACTCCCAAAACACATGCTACTTTACTCCCAAAACACATGCTACATTACTCCCAAAACACATGCTACATTACTCCCAAAACACATGCTACTTTACTCCCAAAACACATGCTACTTTACTCCCAAAACACATGCTACTTTACTCCCAAAACACATGCTACTTTACTCCCAAAACACATGCTACTTTACTCCCAAAACACATGCTACATTACTCCCAAAACACATGCTACATTACTCCCAAAACACATGCTACTTTACTCCCAAAACACATGCTACTTTACTCCCAAAACACATGCTACTTTACTCCCAAAACACATGCTACTTTACTCCCAAAACACATGCTACTTTACTCCCAAAACACATGCTACATTACTCCCAAAACACATGCTACTTTACTCCCAAAACACATGCTACATTACTCCCAAAACACATGCTACTTTACTCCCAAAACACATGCTACTTTACTCCCAAAACACATGCTACTTTACTCCCAAAACACATGCTACTTTACTCCCAAAACACATGCTACATTACTCCCAAAACACATGCTACTTTACTCCCAAAACACATGCTACTTTACTCCCAAAACACATGCTACTTTACTCCCAAAACACATGCTACTTTACTCCCAAAACACATGCTACTTTACTCCCAAAACACATGCTACTTTACTCCCAAAACACATGCTACTTTACTCCCAAAACACATGCTACATTACTCCCAAAACACATGCTACTTTACTCCCAAAACACATGCTACATTACTCCCAAAACACATGCTACATTACTCCCAAAACACATGCTACTTTACTCCCAAAACACATGCTACTTTACTCCCAAAACACATGCTACTTTACTCCCAAAACACATGCTACTTTACTCCCAAAACACATGCTACTTTACTCCCAAAACACATGCTACTTTACTCCCAAAACACATGCTACTTTACTCCCAAAACACATGCTACTTTACTCCCAAAACACATGCTACTTTACTCCCAAAACACATGCTACTTTACTCCCAAAACACATGCTACATTACTCCCAAAACACATGCTACTTTACTCCCAAAACACATGCTACATTACTCCCAAAACACATGCTACATTACTCCCAAAACACATGCTACTTTACTCCCAAAACACATGCTACTTTACTCCCAAAACACATGCTACTTTACTCCCAAAACACATGCTACTTTACTCCCAAAACACACGCTACATGACTCCCAAAACACATGCTACTTTACTCCCAAAACACACGCTACATGACTCCCAAAACACATGCTACTTTACTCCCAAAACACATGCTACTTTACTCCCAAAACACACGCTACATGACTCCCAAAACACACGCTACATGACTCCCAAAACACATGCTACTTTACTCCCAAAACACATGCTACTTTACTCCCAAAACACATGCTACTTTACTCCCAAAACACATGCTACTTTACTCCCAAAACACATGCTACTTTACTCCCAAAACACATGCTACTTTACTCCCAAAACACATGCTACTTTACTCCCAAAACACATGCTACTTTACTCCCAAAACACATGCTACTTTACTCCCAAAACACATGCTACATGACTCCCAAAACACATGCTACATTACTCCCAAAACACACGCTACATGACTCCCAAAACACATGCTACTTTACTCCCAAAACACATGCTACATGACTCCCAAAACACATGCTACATGACTCCCAAAACACACGCTACATGACTCCCAAAACACATGCTACTTTACTCCCAAAACACATGCTACATGACTCCCAAAACACATGCTACTTTACTCCCAAAACACACGCTACATGACTCCCAAAACACATGCTACATGACTCCCAAAACACATGCTACATGACTCCCAAAACACATGCTACTTTACTCCCAAAACACATGCTACTTTACTCCCAAAACACATGCTACTTTACTCCCAAAACACATGCTACATGACTCCCAAAACACATGCTACTTTACTCCCAAAACACATGCTACTTTACTCCCAAAACACATGCTACTTTACTCCCAAAACACATGCTACTTTACTCCCAAAACACATGCTACATGACTCCCAAAACACACGCTACATGACTCCCAAAACACATGCTACATGACTCCCAAAACACATGCTACTTTACTCCCAAAACACATGCTACTTTACTCCCAAAACACATGCTACTTTACTCCCAAAACACATGCTACTTTACTCCCAAAACACACGCTACATGACTCCCAAAACACATGCTACATGACTCCCAAAACACATGCTACTTTACTCCCAAAACACATGCTACTTTACTCCCAAAACACATGCTACTTTACTCCCAAAACACACGCTACATGACTCCCAAAACACATGCTACATGACTCCCAAAACACATGCTACTTTACTCCCAAAACACATGCTACATTACTCCCAAAACACATGCTACTTTACTCCCAAAACACATGCTACTTTACTCCCAAAACACATGCTACATTACTCCCAAAACACATGCTACATTACTCCCAAAACACGTGCTACATTACTCCCAAAACACGTGCTACATTACTCCCAAAACACGTGCTACATTACTCCCAAAACACTTGCTACTTTACTCCCAAAACACATGCTACATTACTCCCAAAACACATGCTACTTTACTCCCAAAACACATGCTACATTACTCCCAAAACACATGCTACTTTACTCCCAAAACACATGCTACTTTACTCCCAAAACACATGCTACATTACTCCCAAAACACATGCTACTTTACTCCCAAAACACATGCTACTTTACTCCCAAAACACATGCTACTTTACTCCCAAAACACATGCTACTTTACTCCCAAAACACATGCTACATTACTCCCAAAACACATGCTACTTTACTCCCAAAACACATGCTACTTTACTCCCAAAACACATGCTACTTTACTCCCAAAACACATGCTACTTTACTCCCAAAACACATGCTACTTTACTCCCAAAACACATGCTACTTTACTCCCAAAACACATGCTACTTTACTCCCAAAACACATGCTACTTTACTCCCAAAACACATGCTACTTTACTCCCAAAACACATGCTACTTTACTCCCAAAACACATGCTACTTTACTCCCAAAACACATGCTACTTTACTCCCAA
This sequence comes from Penaeus vannamei, assembly GCF_042767895.1. NCBI lineage: Eukaryota > Metazoa > Arthropoda > Malacostraca > Decapoda > Penaeidae > Penaeus > Penaeus vannamei. The sequence continues at coordinate 25,990,388 of NC_091588.1, forward strand.
AACACATGCTACTTTACTCCCAAAACACATGCTACTTTACTCCCAAAACACATGCTACTTTACTCCCAAAACACATGCTACTTTACTCCCAAAACACATGCTACATTACTCCCAAAACACATGCTACTTTACTCCCAAAACACATGCTACTTTACTCCCAAAACACATGCTACTTTACTCCCAAAACACATGCTACTTTACTCCCAAAACACATGCTACTTTACTCCCAAAACACATGCTACTTTACTCCCAAAACACATGCTACTTTACTCCCAAAACACATGCTACTTTACTCCCAAAACACATGCTACTTTACTCCCAAAACACATGCTACTTTACTCCCAAAACACATGCTACTTTACTCCCAAAACACATGCTACATTACTCCCAAAACACATGCTACTTTACTCCCAAAACACATGCTACTTTACTCCCAAAACACATGCTACTTTACTCCCAAAACACATGCTACTTTACTCCCAAAACACATGCTACTTTACTCCCAAAACACATGCTACTTTACTCCCAAAACACATGCTACTTTACTCCCAAAACACATGCTACTTTACTCCCAAAACACACGCTACATGACTCCCAAAACACATGCTACTTTACTCCCAAAACACATGCTACTTTACTCCCAAAACACATGCTACTTTACTCCCAAAACACATGCTACTTTACTCCCAAAACACATGCTACATTACTCCCAAAACACATGCTACATTACTCCCAAAACACATGCTACATTACTCCCAAAACACATGCTACTTTACTCCCAAAACACATGCTACATTACTCCCAAAACACATGCTACATTACTCCCAAAACACATGCTACATTACTCCCAAAACACATGCTACATTACTCCCAAAACACATGCTACTTTACTCCCAAAACACATGCTACATTACTCCCAAAACACATGCTACTTTACTCCCAAAACACATGCTACTTTACTCCCAAAACACATGCTACATTACTCCCAAAACACATGCTACATTACTCCCAAAACACATGCTACTTTACTCCCAAAACACATGCTACTTTACTCCCAAAACACATGCTACTTTACTCCCAAAACACATGCTACATTACTCCCAAAACACATGCTACATTACTCCCAAAACACATGCTACATTACTCCCAAAACACACGCTACTTTACTCCCAAAACACATGCTACTTTACTCCCAAAACACACGCTACATGACTCCCAAAACACATGCTACATGACTCCCAAAACACATGCTACTTTACTCCCAAAACACATGCTACATTACTCCCAAAACACATGCTACTTTACTCCCAAAACACATGCTACTTTACTCCCAAAACACACGCTACATGACTCCCAAAACACATGCTACATGACTCCCAAAACACATGCTACTTTACTCCCAAAACACATGCTACTTTACTCCCAAAACACATGCTACTTTACTCCCCAAACACATGCTACTTTACTCCCAAAACACACGCTACATGACTCCCAAAACACATGCTACATGACTCCCAAAACACATGCTACTTTACTCCCAAAACACATGCTACTTTACTCCCAAAACACATGCTACATTACTCCCAAAACACACGCTACATGACTCCCAAAACACATGCTACTTTACTCCCAAAACACACGCTACTTTACTCCCAAAACACATGCTACAATACTCCAAAAACACATGCTACATTACTCCCAAAACACATGCTACATTACTCCCAAAACACATGCTACATTACTCCCAAAACACATGCTACATTACTCCCAAAACACATGCTACATTACTCCCAAAACACATGCTACATTACTCCCAAAACACATGCTACATTACTCCCAAAACACATGCTACATTACTCCCAAAACACATGTTACATTACTCCCAAAACACATGCTACTTTACTCCCAAAACACATGTTACATTACTCCCAAAACACATGTTACATTACTCCCAAAACACATGCTACTTTACTCCCAAAACACATGCTACATTACTCCCAAAACACATGCTACTTTACTCCCAAAACACATGCTACTTTACTCCCAAAACACATGCTACATTACTCCCAAAACACATGCTACTTTACTCCCAAAACACGTGTTACATTACTCCCAAAACACTTGCTACTTTACTCCCAAAACACATGCTACATTACTCCCAAAACACATGCTACATTACTCCCAAAACACTTGCTACTTTACTCCCAAAACACGTGTTACATTACTCCCAAAACACATGCTACATTACTCCCAAAACACATGCTACTTTACTCCCAAAACACATGCTACTTTACTCCCAAAACACATGCTACTTTACTCCCAAAACACATGCTACTTTACTCCCAAAACACATGCTACTTTACTCCCAAAACACGTGTTACATTACTCCCAAAACACTTGCTACTTTACTCCCAAAACACATGCTACATTACTCCCAAAACACATGCTACATTACTCCCAAAACACTTGCTACTTTACTCCCAAAACACGTGTTACATTACTCCCAAAACACATGCTACATTACTCCCAAAACACATGCTACTTTACTCCCAAAACACGTGTTACATTACTCCCAAAACACTTGCTACTTTACTCCCAAAACACATGCTACATTACTCCCAAAACACATGCTACATTACTCCCAAAACACTTGCTACTTTACTCCCAAAACACGTGTTACATTACTCCCAAAACACTTGCTACTTTACTCCCAAAACACATGCTACATTACTCCCAAAACACATGCTACATTACTCCCAAAACACTTGCTACTTTACTCCCAAAACACGTGTTACATTACTCCCAAAACACTTGCTACTTTACTCCCAAAACACATGCTACTTTACTCCCAAAACACGTGTTACATTACTCCCAAAACACTTGCTACTTTACTCCCAAAACACATGCTACATTACTCCCAAAACACATGCTACATTACTCCCAAAACACATGCTACTTTACTCCCAAAACACATGCTACTTTACTCCCAAAACACATGCTACTTTACTCCCAAAACACATGCTACATTACTCCCAAAACACATGCTACATTACTCCCAAAACACACGCTACATTACTCCCAAAACACATGCTACTTTACTCCCAAAACACACGCTACATTACTCCCAAAACACATGCTATTTTACTCCCAAAACACATGCTACTTTACTCCCAAAACACATGCTATTTTACTCCCAAAACACATGCTACTTTACTCCCAAAACACATGCTACTTTACTCCCAAAACACATGCTACTTTACTCCCAAAACACATGCTACTTTACTCCCAAAACACATGCTACATTACTCCCCAAACACATGCTACTTTACTCCCAAAACACATGCTACATGACTCCCAAAACACATGCTACATTACTCCCAAAACACATGCTACTTTACTCCCAAAACACATGCTACATTACTCCCAAAACACATGCTACTTTACTCCCAAAACACATGCTACATGACTCCCAAAACACATGCTGCATTACTCCCAAAACACATGCTACTTTACTCCCAAAACACATGCTGCATTACTCCCAAAACACATGCTACTTTACTCCAAAAACACTTGCTACTTTACTCCAAAAACACATGCTACATTACTCCCAAAACACATGCTGCATTACTCCCAAAACACATGCTACTTTACTCCCAAAACACATGCTGCATTACTCCCAAAACACATGCTACTTTACTCCAAAAACACTTGCTACTTTACTCCAAAAACACATGCTACATTACTCCCAAAACACATGCTGCATTAATCCCAAAACACATGCTGCATTAATCCCAAAACACATGCTGCATTACTCCCAAAACACATGCTGCATTAATCCCAAAACACATGCTGCATTACTCCCAAAACACATGCTACTTTACTCCAAAAACACTTGCTACTTTACTCCAAAAACACTTGCTACATTACTCCCAAAACACATGCTGCATTACTCCCAAAACACATGCTGCATTAATCCCAAAACACATGCTGCATTAATCCCAAAACACATGCTGCATTACTCCCAAAACACATGCTGCATTAATCCCAAAACACATGCTGCATTAATCCCAAAACACATGCTGCATTAATCCCAAAACACATGCTGCATTACTCCCAAAACACAAGCTACATTACTCCCAAAACACATGCTACTTTACTCCCAAAACACATGCTACTTTACTCCAAAAACACTTGCTACTTTACTCCAAAAACACATGCTACATTACTCCCAAAACACATGCTGCATTACTCCCAAAACACATGCTGCATTACTCCCAAAACACATGCTGCATTAATCCCAAAACACATGCTGCATTACTCCCAAAACACATGCTGCATTAATCCCAAAACACATGCTGCATTACTCCCAAAACACATGCTACATTACTCCAAAAACACATGCTACATTACTCCCAAAACACATGCTGCATTACTCCCAAAACACATGCTACTTTACTCCAAAAACACTTGCTACTTTACTCCAAAAACACATGCTACATTACTCCCAAAACACATGCTGCATTACTCCCAAAACACATGCTGCATTACTCCCAAAACACATGCTACTTTACTCCAAAAACACTTGCTACTTTACTCCAAAAACACTTGCTACATTACTCCCAAAACACATGCTACATGACTCCCAAAACACATGCTACTTTACTCCAAAAACACTTGCTACTTTACTCCAAAAACACATGCTGCATTAATCCCAAAACACATGCTGCATTAATCCCAAAACACACGCTGCATTAATCCCAAAACACATGCTGCATTAATCCCAAAACACATGCTGCATTAATCCCAAAACACATGCTGCATTAATCCCAAAACACATGCTGCATTAATCCCAAAACACATGCTGCATTAATCCCAAAACACATGCTGCATTAATCCCAAAACACATGCTGCATTAATCCCAAAACACATGCTGCATTAATCCCAAAACACATGCTGCATTAATCCCAAAACACATGCTGCATTAATCCCAAAACACATGCTGCATTAATCCCAAAACACATGCTGCATTACTCCCAAAACACATGCTACATGACTCCCAAAACACATGCTACATTACTCCCAAAACACATGCTACTTTACTCCCAAAACACATGCTACTTTACTCCTAAAACACTTGCTACATTACTCCCAAAACACATGATACTTTACTCCCAAAACACATGCTACTTTACTCCCAAAACACATGCTACATGACTCCCAAAACACATGCTACTTTACTCCCAAAACACATGCTACTTTACTCCCAAAACACATGCTACTTTACTCCCAAAACACATGCTACTTTACTCCCAAAACACATGCTACATGACTCCCAAAACACATGCTACTTTACTCCCAAAACACATGCTACTTTACTCCCAAAACACATGCTACTTTACTCCCAAAACACATGCTACATTACTCCCAAAACACATGCTACTTTACTCCCAAAACACATGCTACTTTACTCCCAAAACACATGCTACATGACTCCCAAAACACATGCTACTTTACTCCCAAAACACATGCTACTTTACTCCCAAAACACATGCTACATGACTCCCAAAACACATGCTACATTACTCCCAAAACACATGCTACTTTACTCCCAAAACACATGCTACTTTACTCCCAAAACACATGCTACATTACTCCCAAAACACATGCTACTTTACTCCCAAAACACATGCTACTTTACTCCCAAAACACATGCTACTTTACTCCCAAAACACATGCTACTTTACTCCCAAAACACATGCTACATGACTCCCAAAACACATGCTACTTTACTCCCAAAACACATGCTACTTTACTCCCAAAACACATGCTACATTACTCCCAAAACACATGCTACATTACTCCCAAAACACATGCTACTTTACTCCCAAAACACATGCTACATTACTCCCAAAACACATGCTACATTACTCCCAAAACACATGCTACTTTACTCCCAAAACACATGCTACTTTACTCCCAAAACACATGCTACATTACTCCCAAAACACATGCTACATTACTCCCAAAACACATGCTACTTTACTCCCAAAACACATGCTACTTTACTCCCAAAACACATGCTACTTTACTCCCAAAACACATGCTACTTTACTCCCAAAACACATGCTACTTTACTCCCAAAACACATGCTACTTTACTCCCAAAACACATGCTACTTTACTCCCAAAACACATGCTACTTTACTCCCAAAACACATGCTACTTTACTCCCAAAACACATGCTACTTTACTCCCAAAACACATGCTACTTTACTCCCAAAACACATGCTACTTTACTCCCAAAACACATGCTACTTTACTCCCAAAACACATGCTACTTTACTCCCAAAACACATGCTACTTTACTCCCAAAACACATGCTACTTTACTCCCAAAACACATGCTACTTTACTCCCAAAACACATGCTACATTACTCCCAAAACACATGCTACTTTACTCCCAAAACACATGCTACTTTACTCCCAAAACACATGCTACTTTACTCCCAAAACACATGCTACTTTACTCCCAAAACACATGCTACTTTACTCCCAAAACACATGCTACTTTACTCCCAAAACACATGCTACTTTACTCCCAAAACACATGCTACTTTACTCCCAAAACACATGCTACTTTACTCCCAAAACACATGCTACTTTACTCCCAAAACACATGCTACTTTACTCCCAAAACACATGCTACTTTACTCCCAAAACACATGCTACTTTACTCCCAAAACACATGCTACTTTACTCCCAAAACACATGCTACTTTACTCCCAAAACACATGCTACTTTACTCCCAAAACACATGCTACATTACTCCCAAAACACATGCTACTTTACTCCCAAAACACATGCTACTTTACTCCCAAAACACATGCTACTTTACTCCCAAAACACATGCTACTTTACTCCCAAAACACATGCTACTTTACTCCCAAAACACATGCTACTTTACTCCCAAAACACGTTACATTACTCCCAAAACACATGCTACTTTACTCCCAAAACACATGCTACTTTACTCCCAAAACACGTTACATTACTCCCAAAACACATGCTACATTACTCCCAAAACACATGCTACTTTACTCCCAAAACACATGCTACTTTACTCCCAAAACACATGCTACTTTACTCCCAAAACACATGCTACTTTACTCCCAAAACACATGCTACATTACTCCCAAAACACATGCTACTTTACTCCCAAAACACATGCTACATTACTCCCAAAACACATGCTACTTTACTCCCAAAACACATGCTACTTTACTCCCAAAACACATGCTACTTTACTCCCAAAACACATGCTACTTTACTCCCAAAACACATGCTACTTTACTCCCAAAACACGTTACATTACTCCCAAAACACATGCTACTTTACTCCCAAAACACATGCTACTTTACTCCCAAAACACGTTACATTACTCCCAAAACACATGCTACTTTACTCCCAAAACACATGCTACATTACTCCCAAAACACATGCTACTTTACTCCCAAAACACGTTACATTACTCCCAAAACACATGCTACTTTACTCCCAAAACACATGCTACTTTACTCCCAAAACACATGCTACATTACTCCCAAAACACATGCTACATTACTCCCAAAACACAGGCTACATTACTCCCAAAACACATGCTACATTACTCCCAAAACACAGGCTACATTACTCCCAAAACACAGGCTACATTACTCCCAAAACACATGCTACATTACTCCCAAAACACATGCTACATTACTTCCAAAACACGTTACATTACTCCCAAAACACATGCTACTTTACTCCCAAAACACATGCTACTTTACTCCTAAAACACATGCTACATTACTCCCAAAACACATGCTACTTTACTCCTAAAACACATGCTACATTACTCCCAAAACACATGCTACTTTACTCCCAAAACACGTTACATTACTCCCAAAACACATGCTACTTTACTCCCAAAATACATGCTACATTACTCCCAAAACACATGCTACTTTACTCCCAAAACACATGCTATTTTAATCCTAAAACACATGCTACATTACTCCCAAAACACATGCTACTTTACTCCCAAAACACATGCTACTTTACTCCCAAAACACATGCTACTTTACTCCCAAAACACATGCTACATTACTCCCAAAACATGCTACTTTACTCCCAAAACACATGCTACTTTACTCCTAAAACACATGCTACTTTACTCCCAAAACACATGCTACTTTACTCCCAAAACACATGCTACATTACTCCCAAAACACATGCTACTTGACTCCCAAAACACATGCTACTTTACTCCCAAAACAAATGCTACTTTACTCCCAAAACACATGCTACATTACTCTCAAAACACATGCTACTTTACTCCCAAAACACATGCTACTTTACTCCCAAAACACATGCTACTTTACTCCCAAAACACATGCTACATTACTCCCCAAACACATGCTACATTACTCTCAAAACACATGCTACTTTACTCCCAAAACACATGCTACTTTACTCCCAAAACACTTGCTACTTTACTCCCAAAACACATGCTACTTTACTCCCAAAACACATGCTACTTCACTCCCAAAACACATGCTACTTCACTCCCAAAACACATGCTACTTTACTCCCAAAACACATGCTACTTTCCTCCCAAAACACATGCTACTTTACTCCCAAAACACATGCTACTTTACTCCCAAAACACATGCTACTTTACTCCCATTACTCCCAAAACACATGCTACTTTACTCCCAAAACACATGCTACTTTACTCCCAAAACACAGGCTACTTTACTCCCAAAACACATGCTACTTTACTCCCAAAACACATGCTACTTTACTCCCAAAACACATGCTACTTTACTCCCAAAACACATGCTACTTTACTCCCAAAACACATGCTACTTTACTCCCAAAACACATGCTACATTACTCCCAAAACACATGCTACATTACTCCCAAAACACATGCTACATTACTCCCAAAACACATGCTACATTACTCCCAAAACACATGCTACTTTACTCCCAAAACACTTGCTACATTACTCCCAAAACACATGCTACATTACTCCCAAAACACATGCTACATTACTCCCAAAACACATGCTACTTTACTCCCAAAACACATGCTACTTTACTCCCAAAACACATGCTACTTTACTCCCAAAACACTTGCTACATTACTCCCAAAACACATGCTACATTACTCCCAAAACACTTGCTACATTACTCCCAAAACACTTGCTACATTACTCCCAAAACACAGGCTACTTTACTCCCAAAACACTTGCTACATTACTCCCAAAACACATGCTACATTACTCCCAAAACACTTGCTACATTACTCCCAAAACACAGGCTACTTTACTCCCAAAACACTTGCTACATTACTCCCAAAACACATGCTACATTACTCCCAAAACACATGCTACATTACTCCCAAAACACATGCTACTTGACTCCCAAAACACATGCTACTTTACTCCCAAAACACATGCTACTTTACTCCCAAAACACATGCCACTTTACTCCCAAAACACATGCTACATTACTCCCAAAACACATGCTACTTGACTCCCAAAACACATGCTACATTACTCCCAAAACACATGCCACTTTACTCCCAAAACACATGCTACATTACTCCCAAAACACATGCTACTTTACTCCCAAAACACATGCTACTTTACTCCCAAAACACATGCTACATTACTCCCAAAACACATGCTACATGACTCCCAAAACACATGCTACTTTACTCCCAAAACACATGCTACTTTACTCCCAAAACACATGCTACATTACTCCCAAAACACATGCTACATGACTCCCAAAACACATGCTACTTTACTCCCAAAACACATGCTACATTACTCCCAAAACACATGCTACATTACTCCCAAAACACATGCTACTTTACTCCCAAAACACATGCTACATTACTCCCAAAACACATGCTACTTTACTCCCAAAACACATGCTACAATACTCCAAAAACACATGCTGCATTACTCCAAAAACACATGCTACATTACTCCCAAAACACATGCTACAATACTCCAAAAACACATGCTGCATTACTCCCAAAACACATGCTACTTGACTCCCAAAACACATGCTACTTTACTCCCAAAACACATGCTGCATTACTCCCAAAACACAGGCTACATTACTCCCAAAACACATGCAACTTTACTCCCAAAACACATGCTACTTGACTCCCAAAACACATGCTACTTTACTCCCAAAACACATGCAACTTTACTCCCAAAACACATGCTACTTTACTCCCAAAACACATGCTACTTTACTCCCAAAACACATGCTACTTTACTCCCAAAACACATGCTACATTACTCCCAAAACACATGCTACTTTACTTCCAAAATACATGCTACTTTACTCCCAAAAGACATGCTACTTTACTCCCAAAACACATGCTACTTTACTCCCAAAACACATGCTACTTTACTCCCAAAACACATGCTACTTTATTCCACAAAACACATGCAACTTTACTCCCAAAACACATGCTACTTTACTCCCAAAACACATGCTACTTTACTCCCAAAACACATGCTACTTTACTCCCAAAACACATGCTACTTTACTCCCATTACTCCCAAAACACATGCTACTTTACTCCCAAAACACATGCTACTTTACTCCCAAAACACATGCTACTTTACTCCCAAAACACATGCTACTTTACTCCCCAAACACATGCTACTTTACTCCCCAAACACATGCTACTTTACTCCCAAAACACATGCTACTTTACTCCCAAAACACATGCTACATTACTCCCAAAACACATGCT
>NC_091588.1:26006210-26021210 GCF_042767895.1 Penaeus vannamei
CGCCTTTTTCGATGTTACACCGATGGACTCAGGGTCGAGTTTCCCGTCCTGTGGAATAACGGCCTCCATATTCCTAACCGAAATAACCGTCGCGTTCAGAAGTCAGTCATAGCCGCCGCGATGGCCGAGTGTGGAGGGTGCTCGTATTCGGAGACGGATTTTCTGCGCGAATTTGCAACTAGCCAGGAAAAAATACCAGGACCTGACTGTGAGGTTGCACCACTTCCTGTGTGCTGCAGCGTCGCTGTATCCTCCGGCCTAGGACCTCCTGCCGGACGCACCCTGCCTCCTTAACATTCTGCGGCAAAGGAGCGCCCTCCCTACTAATTAGCGGCATTAATCAATCAGGTTAGTACCTTAAAAATCCTAGGTTATTGTAGGTTATCGGCTCCACATCTAGTTCGTGTGCGCTCTTTCCTGCCGTGAATACCTGGTGGAGGTTTTGTTTCCTCGGCGGGGGTCGCAGGGGGCGCAGCCCCCTGCAATGGAGTCTTGTGAATAACCATGATTATTTTCACTGAGGTTATATTATTAGGGTAATTTTATATATTACGTCCGCCGCTCCGACATCGTCGCCAAGTTTGTCGCTAACGCATTGTATAGAGTGAGAGGAATCCAACAATACCAAAATCGTCGATATCAGTTATGCGGACGTAATATAGAAAATTACCGCTACAGTTGCAGGAGCTTGATTTTCATCCCTCCAGGGTTATCAGGTTTGTCCCAAATTTTGATGAATCTGACCCAGAGGAATTTTTCGGGCAGTTTGAGCACGTGGCAAGCGCTTTGAAATGACCACGTGACTTCTGGCCCATTATGGGGATGGATTGGTATCCGCCATAGACTGGTGTTAATCATCTCTTTAAGGAGCTTTTGGGTGTGGGTGTGAGTGCCCACAATCATGGCTGGTGTGCTGGAGATCGCCGGGGAGAGCCGTGGCTACTCACCCGTCGGCTAAGGCCTGGGTAGGCCTAGTTGCTGCTGGCTGTGTCTTGCTCGGCTGGAGGATCGTGAGTGATGAACTCGGCCCGGGTGGATAAGGATGGATAAGTCATATGCGAAGCTGAGCCTCGCCCGGGCTATGGGGGAGCCCGGCCTGTGCCGACTAATGTCGACTCGATCACCGTGTGTCAGCAAGTGCTGACACGACAGAGCTTAGTCCTTACCCACCGTGGTGCCCAGCCACAGCAGTAACCTCCGGGCGACAATTGCAACTTCTCGCGCCTGGGCGGGGCGCGAACCGCCGACTCCTCGGATGAGAGGCCGACACGTTACCACTGTACTAGCCTGGAGGCTAGTACAGTGCGGGAGCTTAAGTGGGTCTAAGCTGTGCCAGCCACCCGGGAACAAGGGGAGCCTGCGGTCCAATGGGCGAGCCGTGAGGTGTCCGTGGTCAACCAATCAGGTCTCGGTATGCGTCGTCGAGAAGCTGCTGATGGTGAGGGCGAGAGGACAGGCTGTGGACCTGGACCCGACCTGGGGGAAGTATGCTGCACTGCAGGTTGCGGGGGTCGGCTACTCCATACTCGTTCAGTCGAGTCTGAAAGGGAAGGGGCGCTCTGTCTCTCTCTCTCTGGCTGGATCACATCAGTCCGACTATGACACCATGAAGGATGCAGTTCTTAAAGCGTATCAGCTGTGCTGAGTATTATAGAAACCGCTTTCCAAAACGTATTAAAGAACAGAACCAGTCATTTTTAGAGTATATGCATAAAATTTCTAGACTGCAAACTCGTTGGTTATCTGCAAGTAACGTCAATGATTATAATAGATTAAAAGGAACTTGTGTTGTTGGAACAATTCATAAGGGGAGTGTCGCCAGAAATTCGCATGTACCTGCTGGAGCGCGAAGTCAGTGCCATTGAGAGAGCAGCTTTGTTAGCTGAGAATTTTAACTTGATTTCTAAAAGTAAAGTAAATGTAAGTAGATGCTCTCACCCCTCCGCATTCGCTCCGTCTGTGGATGGTAAGTTTGTTGGGCAGAATAGCTTGAGTTCTGACTTTGTGGCAAAGAGAAGTGGCTATGGTGAAGGGACGGGTTCTGGGTGGTCGTCTGGATGTTTTTACTGTAAGAAACCCGACCATATTAAGGCGAATTGCCCTAAATTGATGAGGAAGGGACAAGTGTCAGAGCCTAAACCTGTAGCTAATTACACCTCTGTATCAACAGACAATGACCAGGACCTGTCGCAGCGTTCCTCGCGTGATCATCATGATTCATCTCGGCCTTTCATCTTCTCTGGTTCCGCGGCCGTAGATGAAGCTGGTCCTTCTGTTCCCGCGGCCGTAGATGAAGCTGGTCCTTCTGTTCCCGCGGCCTGGGATGAAGCTGGTCCTTCTGTTCCCGCGGCCGTAGATGAAGCTGGTCCTTCTGTTCCCGCGGCCGTAGATGAAGCTGGTCCTTCTGTTCCCGCGGCCTGGGATGAAGCTGGTCCTTCTGTTCCCGCGGCCGTAGATGAAGCTGGTCCTGTTCCCGCGGCCGTAGATGAAGCTGGTCCTTCTGTTCCCGCGGCCGTAGATGAAGCTGGTCCTTCTGTTCCCGCGGCCGTGGATGAAGCTGGTCCTTCTGTTCCCGCGGCCGTAGATGAAGCTGGTCCTTCTGTTCCCGCGGCCGTAGATGAAGCTGGTCCTTCTGTTCCCGCGGCCGTAGATGAAGCTGGTCCTTCTGTTCCCGCGGCCTGGGATGAAGCTGGTCCTTCTGTTCCCGCGGCCGTAGATGAAGCTGGTCCTTCTGTTCCCGCGGCCGTAGATGAAGCTGGTCCTTCTGTTCCCGCGGCCGTAGATGAAGCTGGTCCTTCTGTTCCCGCGGCCTGGGATGAAGCTGGTCCTTCTGTTCCCGCGGCCGTGGATGAAGCTGGTCCTTCTGTTCCCGCGGCCGTGGATGAAGCTGGTCCTTCTGTTCCCGCGGCCGTGGATGAAGCTGGTCCTTCTGTTCGCGCGGCCGTAGATGAAGCTGGTCCTTCTGTTCCCGCGGCCTGGGATGAAGCTGGTCCTTCTGTTCCCGCGGCCTGGGATGAAGCTGGTCCTTCTGTTCCCGCGGCCTGGGATGAAGCTGGTCCTTCTGTTCCCGCGGCCGTAGATGAAGCTGGTCCTTCTGTTCCCGCGGCCGTAGATGAAGCTGGTCCTTCTGTTCCCGCGGCCGTGGATGAAGCTGGTCCTTCTGTTCCCGCGGCCTGGGATGAAGCTGGTCCTTCTGTTCCCGCGGCCTGGGATGAAGCTGGTCCTTCTGTTCCCGCGGCCGTATATGAAGCTGGTCCTTCTGTTCCCGCGGCCGTGGATGAAGCTGGTCCTTCTGTTCCCGCGGCCTGGGATGAAGCTGGTCCTTCTGTTCCCGCGGCCGTAGATGAAGCTGGTCCTTCTGTTCCCGCGGCCTGGGATGAAGCTGGTCCTTCTGTTCCCGCGGCCGTAGATGAAGCTGGTCCTTCTGTTCCCGCGGCCGTAGATGAAGCTGGTCCTTCTGTTCCCGCGGCCTGGGATGAAGCTGGTCCTTCTGTTCCCGCGGCCGTAGATGAAGCTGGTCCTTCTGTTCCCGCGGCCTGGGATGAAGCTGGTCCTTCTGTTCCCGCGGCCGTAGATGAAGCTGGTCCTTCTGTTCCCGCGGCCTGGGATGAAGCTGGTCCTTCTGTTCCCGCGGCCGTAGATGAAGCTGGTCCTTCTGTTCCCGCGGCCTGGGATGAAGCTGGTCCTTCTGTTCCCGCGTCTGTAGATGAAGCTGGTCCTTCTGTTCCCGCGGCCGTAGATGAAGCTGGTCCTTCTGTTCCCGCGGCCTGGGATGAAGCTGGTCCTTCTGTTCCCGCGGCCTGGGATGAAGCTGGTCCTTCTGTTCCCGCGGCCTGGGATGAAGCTGGTCCTTCTGTTCCCGCGGCCGTGGATGAAGCTGGTCCTTCTGTTCCCGCGGCCGTAGATGAAGCTGGTCCTTCTGTTCCCGCGGCCTGGGATGAAGCTGGTCCTTCTGTTCCCGCGTCTGTAGATGAAGCTGGTCCTTCTGTTCCCGCGGCCGTAGATGAAGCTGGTCCTTCTGTTCCCGCGGCCGTAGATGAAGCTGGTCCTTCTGTTCCCGCGGCCTGGGATGAAGCTGGTCCTTCTGTTCCCGCGGCCGTAGATGAAGCTGGTCCTTCTGTTCCCGCGGCCTGGGATGAAGCTGGTCCTTCTGTTCCCGCGGCCTGGGATGAAGCTGGTCCTTCTGTTCCCGCGGCCTGGGATGAAGCTGGTCCTTCTGTTCCCGCGGCCGTAGATGAAGCTGGTCCTTCTGTTCCCGCGGCCGTAGATGAAGCTGGTCCTTCTGTTCCCGCGGCCTGGGATGAAGCTGGTCCTTCTGTTCCCGCGGCCTGGGATGAAGCTGGTCCTTCTGTTCCCGCGGCCGTAGATGAAGCTGGTCCTTCTGTTCCCGCGGCCTGGGATGAAGCTGGTCCTTCTGTTCCCGCGGCCGTAGATGAAGCTGGTCCTTCTGTTCCCGCGGCCGTAGATGAAGCTGGTCCTTCTGTTCCCGCGGCCGTAGATGAAGCTGGTCCTTCTGTTCCCGCGGCCTGGGATGAAGCTGGTCCTTCTGTTCCCGCGGTCGTAGATGAAGCTGGTCCTTCTGTTCCCGCGGCCTGGGATGAAGCTGGTCCTTCTGTTCCCGCGGCCGTAGATGAAGCTGGTCCTTCTGTTCCCGCGGCCGTAGATGAAGCTGGTCCTTCTGTTCCCGCGGCCTGGGATGAAGCTGGTCCTTCTGTTCCCGCGGCCTGGGATGAAGCTGGTCCTTCTGTTCCCGCGGCCTGGGATGAAGCTGGTCCTTCTGTTCCCGCGGCCGTGGATGAAGCTGGTCCTTCTGTTCCCGCGGCCGTAGATGAAGCTGGTCCTTCTGTTCCCGCGGCCGTAGATGAAGCTGGTCCTTCTGTTCCCGCGGCCGTAGATGAAGCTGGTCCTTCTGTTCCCGCGGCCTGGGATGAAGCTGGTCCTTCTGTTCCCGCGGCCGTAGATGAAGCTGGTCCTTCTGTTCCCGCGGCCGTAGATGAAGCTGGTCCTTCTGTTCCCGCGGCCTGGGATGAAGCTGGTCCTTCTGTTCCCGCGGCCTGGGATGAAGCTGGTCCTTCTGTTCCCGCGGCCTGGGATGAAGCTGGTCCTTCTGTTCGCGCGGCCGTAGATGAAGCTGGTCCTTCTGTTCCCGCGGCCGTAGATGAAGCTGGTCCTTCTGTTCCCGCGGCCTGGGATGAAGCTGGTCCTTCTGTTCCCGCGGCCGTAGATGAAGCTGGTCCTTCTGTTCCCGCGGCCGTAGATGAAGCTGGTCCTTCTGTTCCCGCGGCCTGGGATGAAGCTGGTCCTTCTGTTCCCGCGGCCTGGGATGAAGCTGGTCCTTCTGTTCCCGCGGCCGTAGATGAAGCTGGTCCTTCTGTTCCCGCGGCCTGGGATGAAGCTGGTCCTTCTGTTCCCGCGTCTGTAGATGAAGCTGGTCCTTCTGTTCCCGCGGCCGTAGATGAAGCTGGTCCTTCTGTTCCCGCGGCCTGGGATGAAGCTGGTCCTTCTGTTCCCGCGGCCGTAGATGAAGCTGGTCCTTCTGTTCCCGCGGCCTGGGATGAAGCTGGTCCTTCTGTTCCCGCGGCCGTAGATGAAGCTGGTCCTTCTGTTCCCGCGGCCGTAGATGAAGCTGGTCCTTCTGTTCCCGCGGCCTGGGATGAAGCTGGTCCTTCTGTTCCCGCGGCCGTAGATGAAGCTGGTCCTTCTGTTCCCGCGGCCGTAGATGAAGCTGGTCCTTCTGTTCCCGCGGCCTGGGATGAAGCTGGTCCTTCTGTTCCCGCGGCCTGGGATGAAGCTGGTCCTTCTGTTCCCGCGGCCGTAGATGAAGCTGGTCCTTCTGTTCCCGCGGCCGTAGATGAAGCTGGTCCTTCTGTTCCCGCGGCCGTAGATGAAGCTGGTCCTTCTGTTCCCGCGGCCGTAGATGAAGCTGGTCCTTCTGTTCCCGCGGCCTGGGATGAAGCTGGTCCTTCTGTTCCCGCGGCCTGGGATGAAGCTGGTCCTTCTGTTCCCGCGGCCTGGGATGAAGCTGGTCCTTCTGTTCCCGCGGCCGTAGATGAAGCTGGTCCTTCTGTTCCCGCGGCCTGGGATGAAGCTGGTCCTTCTGTTCCCGCGGCCTGGGATGAAGCTGGTCCTTCTGTTCCCGCGGCCGTAGATGAAGCTGGTCCTTCTGTTCCCGCGGCCTGGGATGAAGCTGGTCCTTCTGTTCCCGCGGCCGTAGATGAAGCTGGTCCTTCTGTTCCCGCGGCCTTAGATGAAGCTGGTCCTTCTGTTCCCGCGGCCTGGGATGAAGCTGGTCCTTCTGTTCCCGCGGCCGTAGATGAAGCTGGTCCTTCTGTTCCCGCGGCCGTAGATGAAGCTGGTCCTTCTGTTCCCGCGGCCGTAGATGAAGCTGGTCCTTCTGTTCCCGCGGCCTGGGATGAAGCTGGTCCTTCTGTTCCCGCGGCCGTAGATGAAGCTGGTCCTTCTGTTCCCGCGGCCTGGGATGAAGCTGGTCCTTCTGTTCCCGCGGCCTGGGATGAAGCTGGTCCTTCTGTTCCCGCGGCCTGGGATGAAGCTGGTCCTTCTGTTCCCGAGGCCGTAGATGAAGCTGGTCCTTCTGTTCCCGCGGCCTGGGATGAAGCTGGTCCTTCTGTTCCCGCGGCCTGGGATGAAGCTGGTCCTTCTGTTCCCGCGGCCGTAGATGAAGCTGGTCCTTCTGTTCCCGCGGCCGTAGATGAAGCTGGTCCTTCTGTTCCCGCGGCCTGGGATGAAGCTGGTCCTTCTGTTCCCGCGGCCTGGGATGAAGCTGGTCCTTCTGTTCCCGCGGCCGTAGATGAAGCTGGTCCTTCTGTTCCCGCGGCCGTAGATGAAGCTGGTCCTTCTGTTCCCGCGGCCTGGGATGAAGCTGGTCCTTCTGTTCCCGCGGCCGTAGATGAAGCTGGTCCTTCTGTTCCCGCGGCCGTAGATGAAGCTGGTCCTTCTGTTCCCGCGGCCTGGGATGAAGCTGGTCCTTCTGTTCCCGCGGCCTGGGATGAAGCTGGTCCTTCTGTTCCCGCGGCCTGGGATGAAGCTGGTCCTTCTGTTCCCGCGGCCGTAGATGAAGCTGGTCCTTCTGTTCCCGCGGCCGTAGATGAAGCTGGTCCTTCTGTTCCCGCGGCCTTAGATGAAGCTGGTCCTTCTGTTCCCGCGGCCTGGGATGAAGCTGGTCCTTCTGTTCCCGCGGCCGTAGATGAAGCTGGTCCTTCTGTTCCCGCGGCCGTAGATAAAGCTGGTCCTTCTGTTCCCGAGGCCTGGGATGAAGCTGGTCCTTCTGTTCCCGCGGCCGTAGATGAAGCTGGTCCTTCTGTTCCCGCGGCCTGGGATGAAGCTGGTCCTTCTGTTCCCGCGGCCTGGGATGAAGCTGGTCCTTCTGTTCCCGCGGCCGTAGATGAAGCTGGTCCTTCTGTTCCCGCGGCCTGGGATGAAGCTGGTCCTTCTGTTCCCGCGGCCGTAGATGAAGCTGGTCCTTCTGTTCCCGCGGCCTGGGATGAAGCTGGTCCTTCTGTTCCCGCGGCCTGGGATGAAGCTGGTCCTTCTGTTCCCGAGGCCTGGGATGAAGCTGGTCCTTCTGTTCCCGCGGCCGTAGATGAAGCTGGTCCTTCTGTTCCCGCGGCCTGGGATGAAGCTGGTCCTTCTGTTCCCGCGGCCGTAGATGAAGCTGGTCCTTCTGTTCCCGCGGCCTGGGATGAAGCTGGTCCTTCTGTTCCCGCGGCCTGGGATGAAGCTGGTCCTTCTGTTCCCGCGGCATGGGATGAAGCTGGTCCTTCTGTTCCCGCGGCCGTAGATGAAGCTGGTCCTTCTGTTCCCGCGGCCTTAGATGAAGCTGGTCCTTCTGTTCCCGCGGCCTGGGATGAAGCTGGTCCTTCTGTTCCCGCGGCCGTAGATGAAGCTGGTCCTTCTGTTCCCGCGGCCTGGGATGAAGCTGGTCCTTCTGTTCCCGCGGCCTTAGATGAAGCTGGTCCTTCTGTTCCCGCGGCCGTAGATGAAGCTGGTCCTTCTGTTCCCGCGGCCTGGGATGAAGCTGGTCCTTCTGTTCCCGCGGCCGTAGATGAAGCTGGTCCTTCTGTTCCCGCGGCCTGGGATGAAGCTGGTCCTTCTGTTCCCGCGGCCTTAGATGAAGCTGGTCCTTCTGTTCCCGCGGCCTGGGATGAAGCTGGTCCTTCTGTTCCCGCGGCCTGGGATGAAGCTGGTCCTTCTGTTCCCGCGGCCGTAGATGAAGCTGGTCCTTCTGTTCCCGCGGCCTTAGATGAAGCTGGTCCTTCTGTTCCCGCGGCCTGGGATGAAGCTGGTCCTTCTGTTCCCGCGGCCTTAGATGAAGCTGGTCCTTCTGTTCCCGCGGCCGTAGATGAAGCTGGTCCTTCTGTTCCCGCGGCCTGGGATGAAGCTGGTCCTTCTGTTCCCGCGGCCGTAGATGAAGCTGGTCCTTCTGTTCCCGCGGCCTGGGATGAAGCTGGTCCTTCTGTTCCCGCGGCCTGGGATGAAGCTGGTCCTTCTGTTCCCGCGGCCTGGGATGAAGCTGGTCCTTCTGTTCCCGCGGCCTGGGATGAAGCTGGTCCTTCTGTTCCCGCGGCCGTAGATGAAGCTGGTCCTTCTGTTCCCGCGGCCGTAGATGAAGCTGGTCCTTCTGTTCCCGCGGCCTGGGATGAAGCTGGTCCTTCTGTTCCCGCGGCCGTAGATGAAGCTGGTCCTTCTGTTCCCGCGGCCGTAGATGAAGCTGGTCCTTCTGTTCCCGCGGCCTGGGATGAAGCTGGTCCTTCTGTTCCCGCGGCCGTAGATGAAGCTGGTCCTTCTGTTCCCGCGGCCGTAGATGAAGCTGGTCCTTCTGTTCCCGCGGCCGTAGATGAAGCTGGTCCTTCTGTTCCCGCGGCCATAGATGTAGCTGGTCCTTCTGTTCCCGCGGCCTGGGATGAAGCTGGTCCTTCTGTTCCCGCGGCCGTAGATGAAGCTGGTCCTTCTGTTCCCGCGGCCGTAGATGAAGCTGGTCCTTCTGTTCCCGCGGCCTGGGATGAAGCTGGTCCTTCTGTTCCCGCGGCCGTAGATGAAGCTGGTCCTTCTGTTCCCGCGGCCTGGGATGAAGCTGGTCCTTCTGTTCCCGCGGCCGTAGATGAAGCTGGTCCTTCTGTTCCCGCGGCCTGGGATGAAGCTGGTCCTTCTGTTCCCGCGGCCTGGGATGAAGCTGGTCCTTCTGTTCCCGCGGCCGTAGATGAAGCTGGTCCTTCTGTTCCCGCGGCCGTAGATGAAGCTGGTCCTTCTGTTCCCGCGGCCGTAGATGAAGCTGGTCCTTCTGTTCCCGCGGCCGTAGATGAAGCTGGTCCTTCTGTTCCCGCGGCCGT
Source organism: Penaeus vannamei (assembly GCF_042767895.1). Taxonomy (NCBI): domain Eukaryota; kingdom Metazoa; phylum Arthropoda; class Malacostraca; order Decapoda; family Penaeidae; genus Penaeus; species Penaeus vannamei. Next base: position 26,015,558 of record NC_091588.1, read on the forward strand.
AGATGAAGCTGGTCCTTCTGTTCCCACGGCCGTAGATGAAGCTGGTCCTTCTGTTCCCGCGGCCTGGGATGAAGCTGGTCCTTCTGTTCCCGCGGCCGTAGATGAAGCTGGTCCTTCTGTTCCCGCGGCCGTAGATGAAGCTGGTCCTTCTGTTCCCGCGTCTGTATTTCGTGATACTGGGGCTTCGCACAGTGTCGTTTTGCAGGAGGCAGTTCCTTTTCTGGAGGATGCATACACTGGGAAGTATGTGGTAGTGGAAGGTTTTGGAGGGTGCGTTACAGTGCTCCTTTATAAGCTTTATCTGAGGACGGATTTGGTGAGTGGACCTGTTGCAGTTGGTGTTCACGACTCGTTGCCTATTAAGGGAGTATCATTTTTGATGGGGATTCGACGGCTGCCTAATCCTGCTGTTTGTCCGTCCCCGGTTGCTTATGATCCTGCTGTAGATGTTGCAAGAATTGATCCAGGACTTTTTCCAGCATGTGCTGTAACGAGAAGCCAGGCGAAGAAGCTGCTGTTGAGGTAAATGATGAAGCTGCTGCTGTTGAGGTAAATGAAGAAGCTGCTGCTGTTGAGGTAAATGATGAAGCTGCTGCTGTTGAGGTAAATGATGAGGCTGCTGCTGTTGAGGTAAATGATGATGAAGCTGTTGAGGTAAATGACGAAGCTGCTGCTGTTGAGGTAAATGACGAAGCTGCTGCTGTTGAGGTAAATGACGAAGCTGCTGTTGTTGAGGTAAATGAAGAAGCTGCTGCTGTTGAGGTAAATGAAGAAGCTGCTGCTGTTGAGGTAAATGAAGAAGCTGCTGCTGTTGAGGTAAATGAAGAAGCTGCTGCTGTTGAGGTAAATGAAGAAGCTGCTGCTGTTGAGGTAAATGATGAAGCTGCTGCTGTTGAGGTAAATGATGAAGCTGCTGCTGTTGAGGTAAATGATGAAGCTGCTGCTGTTGAGGTAAATGATGAAGCTGCTGCTGTTGAGGTAAATGATGAAGCTGCTGCTGTTGAGGTAAATGATGAAGCTGCTGCTGTTGAGGTAAATGATGAAGCTGCTGCTGTTGAGGTAAATGATGAAGCTGCTGCTGTTGAGGTAAATGATGATGAAGCTGTTGAGGTAAATGACGAAGCTGTTATTGAGGGAACTGACGATGTTGGGGAAGTAATTAACGTTGATGAGGTTTCTACAACCAGTAGAATGCTAATTGAGGCCCAGAAATCTGATGAATCTCTAAGGTCACTACGTCATACAGCTGTGTCAAAATCAGAGGTTCAATCATCGCCATCAGGGTATTTATCTAACTTCAGGGACATTGATGAGGAAATATAGACCACCTGAAGTACCGGCAGCCGATTCGTGGCACAGTTTTTTCAAGTGGTGGCAACAACTTGTTATCGACCTAAAGTTGGGAGTTTGGCTCACGATTTGGGTGGAGGGCACTTGGGTATCAGTTTGGCTCACGATTCGGGTGGAGGGCACTTGGGTATCAGTTTGGCTCGCGATTTGGGTGGAGGGCACTTGGGTATCAGTTTGGCTCACGCTTTGGGTGGAGGGCACTTGGGTATCAGTTTGGCTCACGCTTTGGGTGGAGGGCACTTGGGTATCAGTTTGGCTCACGATTTGGGTGGAGGGCACTTGGGTATCAGTTTGGCTCACGACTTGGGTGGAGGGCACTTGGGTATCAGTTTGGCTCGCGATTTGGGTGGAGGGCACTTGGGTATCAGTTTGGCTCACGATTTGGGTGGAGGGCACTTGGGTATCAGTTTGGCTCACGATTTGGGTGGAGGGCACTTGGGTATCAGTTTGGCTCGCGATTTGGGTGGAGGGCACTTGGGTATCAGTTTGGCTCACGATTTGGGTGGAGGGCACTTGGGTATCAGTTTGGCTCACGACTTGGGTGGAGGGCACTTGGGTATCAGTTTGGCTCGCGATTTGGGTGGAGGGCACTTGGGTATCAGTTTGGCTCACGATTTGGGTGGAGGGCACTTGGGTATCAGTTTGGCTCACGATTTGGGTGGAGGGCACTTGGGTATCAGTTTGGCTCGCGATTTGGGTGGGGCTCACTTGGGTATCAGTTTGGCTCGCGATTTGGGTGGAGGGCACTTGGGTATCAGTTTGGCTTACGATTTGGGTGGAGGGCACTTGGGTATCAGTTTGGCCCACGATTTGGGTGGAGGGCACTTGGGTATCAGTTTGGCCCACGATTTGGGTGGAGGGCACTTGGGTATCAGTTTGGCCCACGATTTGGGTGGAGGGCACTTGGGTATCAGTTTGGCTCGCGATTTGGGTGGAGGGCACTTGGGTATCAGTTTGGCTCGCGATTTGGGTGGAGGGCACTTGGGTATCAGTTTGGCTCGCGATTTGGGTGGAGGGCACTTGGGTATCAGTTTGGCTCGCGGTTTGGGTGGAGGGCACTTGGGTATCAGTTTGGCTCGCGATTTGGATGGAGGGCACTTGGGTATCAGTTTAGCCCACGATTTGGGTGGAGGGCACTTGGGTATCAGTTTGGCTCACGCTTTGGGTGGAGGGCACTTGGGTATCAGTTTGGCTCGCGGTTTGGGTGGAGGGCACTTGGGTATCAGTTTGGCTCACGCTTTGGGTGGAGGGCACTTGGGTATCAGTTTGGCTCGCGGTTTGGGTGGAGGGCACTTGGGTATCAGTTTGGCTCACGATTTGGGTGGAGGGCACTTGGGTATCAGTTTGGCTCACGATTTGGGTGGAGGGCACTTGGGTATCAGTTTGGCTCACGCTTTGGGTGGAGGGCACTTGGGTATCAGTTTGGCTCGCGATTTGGGTGGAGGGCACTTGGGTATCAGTTTGGCTTACGATTTGGGTGGAGGGCACTTGGGTATCAGTTTGGCTCGCGATTTGGGTGGAGGGCACTTGGGTATCAGTTTGGCTCGCGATTTGGGTGGAGGGCACTTGGGTATCAGTTTGGCTCACGATTTGGGTGGAGGGCACTTGGGTATCAGTTTGGCTCACGATTTGGGTGGAGGGCACTTGGGTATCAGTTTGGCTCGCGATTTGGGTGGAGGGCACTTGGGTATCAGTTTGGCTCACGATTTGGGTGGAGGGCACTTGGGTATCAGTTTGGCTCGCGATTTGGGTGGAGGGCACTTGGGTATCAGTTTGGCTCGCGATTTGGGTGGAGGGCACTTGGGTATCAGTTTGGCTCACGATTTGGGTGGAGGGCACTTGGGTATCAGTTTGGCTCACGATTTGGGTGGAGGGCACTTGGGTATCAGTTTGGCTCGCGATTTGGGTGGAGGGCACTTGGGTATCAGTTTGGCTCGCGATTTGGGTGGAGGGCACTTGGGTATCAGTTTGGCTCGCGGTTTGGGTGGAGGGCACTTGGGTATCAGTTTGGCTCGCGGTTTGGGTGGAGGGCACTTGGGTATCAGTTTGGCTCGCGATTTGGGTGGAGGGCACTTGGGTATCACTTTGGCTCGCGATTTGGGTGGAGGGCACTTGGGTATCAGTTTGGCTCGCGATTGGGGTGGAGGGCACTTGGGTATCAGTTTGGCTCGCGATTTGGGTGGAGGGCACTTGGGTATCAGTTTGGCTCGCGATTTGGGTGGAGGGCACTTGGGTATCAGTTTGGCTCGCGATTGGGGTGGAGGGCACTTGGGTATCAGTTTGGCTCGCGATTGGGGTGGAGGGCACTTGGGTATCAGTTTGGCTCGCGATTTGGGTGGAGGGCACTTGGGTATCAGTTTGGGTCGCGATTTGGGTGGAGGGCACTTGGGTATCAGTTTGGCTCGCGATTTGGGTGGAGGGCACTTGGGTATCAGTTTGGCTCGCGATTTGGGTGGAGGGCACTTGGGTATCAGTTTGGCTCGCGATTTGGGTGGAGGGCACTTGGGTATCAGTTTGGCTCACGATTTGGGTGGAGGGCACTTGGGTATCAGTTTGGCTCGCGATTTGGGTGGAGGGCACTTGGGTATCAGTTTGGCTCACGATTTGGGTGGAGGGCACTTGGGTATCAGTTTGGCTCACGATTTGGGTGGAGGGCACTTGGGTATCAGTTTGGCTCACGATTTGGGTGGAGGGTGGAGGGCACTTGGGTATCAGTTTGGCTCACGATTTGGGTGGAGGGCACTTGGGTATCAGTTTGGCTCACGATTTGGGTGGAGGGCACTTGGGTATCAGTTTGGCTCGCGATTTGGGTGGAGGGCACTTGGGTATCAGTTTGGCTCGCGATTTGGGTGGAGGGCACTTGGGTATCAGTTTGGCTCACGATTTGGGTGGAGGGCACTTGGGTATCAGTTTGGCTCACGATTTGGGTGGAGGGCACTTGGGTATCAGTTTGGCTCGCTCTTTGGGTGGAGGGCACTTGGGTATCAGTTTGGCTCACGCTTTGGGTGGAGGGTGGAGGGCACTTGGGTATCAGTTTGGCTCACGATTTGGGTGGAGGGCACTTGGGTATCAGTTTGGCTCACGATTTGGGTGGAGGGCACTTGGGTATCAGTTTGGCTCGCGGTTTGGGCGGAGGGCACTTGGGTATCAGTTTGGCTCGCGATTTGGGCGGAGGGCACTTGGGTATCAGTTTGGCTCGCGATTTGGCTGGAGGGCACTTGGGTATCAAGAAGACACTCGGTAAAGTCCTCAGATATTTCTCTTGGCCAGGTGTTCCGTCAGCTGTAACGAGATATGGTCGAACTTGTGATATTTGTGAAAGGGTCGGTAAACCTAACCCAAGTTATCCCACCTGCACCTCTGAAGCCTATCCCTGCATTTGAGGAACCATTCTCAAGGGTAATCGTTGATTGCGTTGGACCTCTTCCCTGAACAAAGAGCGGAAATGGGTTTTCACTTACCCTCGTGTGTGCCAGTACGAGGTACCCCGAGGCAATTCCTCTGAAACGAGCTACATCTCGTACTATCGTCCCAGTCTTGATCATTTTTTTTTTTTTTTTACACAGTATGGTATGCCGCGTGTATTGCAGTCCGACCAGGGAAGCAATTTTTGGTCAGTAATGTTGCAGGGAGTAATGAAATTGTTTCACGTTAAGCAGTGTAGTGCCACAACTTATCGGCCACAGACGCAAGGTGGCCGTGAAAGGTACCATCAAACAAGGTCTATATAAGTACTTATCACCCTTGCCATCAAACACTTAAGACTCTGCTCACGAAGTATTGTCATGAAACGGGCAGTGAATGGGATCTAGGAGTGCCTTTTATGTTGTTTGTCATAAGATGTACTAAGCAGGAGAGAGTCGGGTTCTCACCATATGAATTGTTATTTGGGAGAGACATCCGCGGACCCATGAAATTATTGTTTGAAAGCTGGAGAGGTGTTGAAAATTCAGGGTCTCTAAGTGATTATGTGGTAAAAAATGAAGACCAGTTTGCAACATCTTCAAGAATTTGCTCATAAGGATTTAGAAAGAGCACAGTGCTCCATGAAGGGAACATAGAAATGCAATTGAACGAGTATTTGGTATTGGGGGAAAAAGTGCTATTGTTTTTACCTGTTCGAAAACAACCATTAACTGCAAAATATCGGGGACCTTTCAAAGTACTGGAGAAAATTAATGACATTGATTATGTAATGGCTACTCCGGGTCGCAGGAAAAAGAAAAGGGTGGTTCACATCAATCTCAAGAAATATCACCCACGTAGACCGGAAGTTGCCAGTGCCTTGTGTGTGGTCTTTGGT
>NC_091588.1:26026210-26033710 GCF_042767895.1 Penaeus vannamei
GCCCAGCATGTCACTTGTCACTGATGCTAAATACACTGATTTCTAGAACTGTTGGTAACCTTGACTAGTCGTTGTGCCACAGCGGGCTACTAGGTGTTTCTATATTTTTCTTTTCGGTTATTGTAAAAGGAACTAGTTTTAATTTCGCTATTATTATCCGTTAAAAAAAATATATATAAGTGTTTCCAAATATTCACGTTCTTTTGGAATCATTCATGTGAGTTACCATATTCCCGTAGCTATAATGAGGGGGTAATCCCCGGCAACGCAAACAATATCTTCTTTTGCACAGTATTTAACACAAATCAGACAGCCAGTTCCCCTTGCTCACAATCATAGAATGCCTACACAAACTACTTCAAAATTCAACTAAGTACAAGAAGAAAAAAATGGACTTGATTGGGCAAGAATAAATGAATTATGATTCACAATGAGTCATGACACCTGAGTATTGTTGAGGAATTACTGCGGATAAGAACAAACATCAAATACACCATAATAAAGCAATCACCGCGACTTAGAGAACTCTGATAAATTCAGTACTGTTCATCTTTTCCCATTCGTGACAACGGGAATGACCTAACGGAAATCCTGAGTAATGCTTATATCACCTGCCTTTCTTCTACGGACCTTTCAGGGAAATGTTTCTTGGAATATTGAACCCTTTAATCTAATGGGGGGAGGGCAGAAAAAAGTGTAAAGTAGATAAAAGACTAAGCTATTGTCAAAGAAGGTCTAAAACTGGTAAAACTCTCTTTGCTCAACGGATATCTGCAAGAATATTCTTTTGGAAAAGGGAGGTTTATGTTACAAGTATTAAAAGCGTATCAGACCATATGCAATGTAGATAATTTCAAAGAGGAATTTGCAATCTTGATAGCCTGTCACGAAGCAGGTCTGTGTCGAAAGAGGTCCATCCATTTGTCTCCAAGTACCTGTCCATCACTATCTTTCATTAGATAGTATTTTCCCAAAATAAAAGTTAAGGGGCAGGGTTTTTTTTTTAAGGGGGGGATAATAAATTCTTACCAACTTCCTCCATAATATACTTAAATAAAAAATACGTCTTTCTCCTAAACTCCCCAAAGCAGTGACAAGCACATTTACCATAATGTAGAAAACTGCAAACAGCAATTCCAGCCTTATTCCGAATGTAAATAATATCATTAAGCTAAAGAAAATAGTTATTTATGAATGAATCTCTCCTGTTGATAAAAAAGAAAAAAAATCACTTTATACTCCATGAAGAAAACTGAGAAAAACCACACGTCTTATAATCCATCAAGAACATTGAGAAAAGCAGGCATGTCGTATCTCACCAAGAAAATTGAGAAAAAACATGCATATTATATTCCATCAAGAAAATTGAGCTTGTAACAGGTGGCTTACTGTAACACTGTGATAACATCTAAATAGTGATGATTTATAACAACTTGTGACCTTTTGAGGACCTCTAATCAAAATTTGACACACAAACACATACACATGCCATGCCTATGCTTACAATTCTGGGGTACTTAGCACATGGCTCACATTACAGAAAAAAAAATATCTGACACTGAAATACAAAAGACACCACTTTAATTGTTTGGCACTTGTTTGGTGATGTGCGAATGTTAACCGTTCCAACCACCTACGCGGAAAACAACAGGGAAAGGCTCTCTCTCCTGTGGGGTTTGTTTGGGAGGATAAATCACTAGAAAGTATATTGTACAGTAGTTTCTCTGGAGTAAAGGAAGACTCTTGAGGCAAATCTGTCGTCAAAATAAGTCTCCGAGAAGGGAAATAGTATTCTTTGAAAAAAAAAAAAAAGGAAGAAAAAGAAAGATCTCTCCTAGAAAATTGGTCTTCCAATACACTGTTAACATTATAATGTAAGGCACAATAGTGCTGGCAAGCATAAACCCTGCTCTATATTTTCTATGCTGTTACTTATATTGAGAAGGAAAAGAATGAGCATTAAAGACTATAATATATATACACACATACACACACCTCTGTGCAAGAGGAACATGAAACTGAATTGAGACTGCAAATGAAAGACCTAGTAGGTAAAATCATTGAAAATAAGATATAAAAAAAAAAATCTCTATGGCTACTTTTAAGGAAAGGTCACCCTGACATACTTCATAGAAAAAATAAAAGCTCTCACACAGTAAGCATCATTACACACACATACATGACTCTCCTATAGGAGTTAACACAGCCAGGAGATTTTAAGTCACATCTCCAAAAGAGACAGAGCACTTGTGGATCACCAAGTTCTCCCATAAGCACTTATATACATTTCGAGTCTGTCCCTAATAAGGTTTTTCTTGGGTTAATCATAAACACAATCTTCTGTGGTGGAGTCCATCTGCTAGGAGCTGGAAATTGTTTTAAAAAATGGACTCCAAGTCTTTCTAATGAAATTCAATATCAATATTATCATTACTATTAATAATTCTAATGAATAATTTAGCAGCTATGAACAGAATCCAGGTTCTTCTAGTAGGATATAAGACTGGAGAGGAGGCGGAAGACCCAGCTGGGGCGTTCCCGAGTGTATTCTCTTTGGTGTGAGTGATCTGCGGATTGTCTGCCAGCAGAGGAACGAGAGGCTTGCAGGTTGCGTCCAGTGAGGCATCATTAGCGTCTTGAGCTCCAAGAATAAGGGGCCCAGAATCTGTAATGAGGAAACAAACAATTCAGTTATTAGAGCAGGTTACCACTTGATACTGACTAAAGACTTACTGAAAGGAATATCATAGTACAAACACAGAGAATAACATCTAATGCAAAGGCAACATCCAAGACAAGGGTGTTAAAGACACAGGCTGATACAATATATCATGCAGCCCAAGGCCCACATGATGCTCCAGCCATGAACTGTGTTGTACACATAATCATCCACTTTTACCTTCATAAATATAGCATACATCATAATCAAATGGGTATTTTGTTGCTGACATGTAAGATTTTAATTGTGTTTTTTATCCCCTGCTCTAGTTTGCTATCTGTTTCATATTCGGTTATAACTGCGAGTTTGACAACCCTGCTCTTATGAAAGAATAAAAAGAGAAAAAGAGGAAAACTTGCAACAAGTAAAAAATAAAAGATTCAGTGAATTATATCAGGAAAACAACAGAAGAGGGTAAGGAAGAGAAGGAATATAAAGAAAGGGAAGAAGAATGGGAGGAAGAGGAGGAGATAAAGAAGGGGAAGAAGAGGGGAAGGAAGAGAAGAAAGAGAAAAATATGACCAATTTAAGAAAGAAAAATAGGAAACCCTGAAAATGGTAGAAAAATAAAGATTCAGTGAATTACATCTGGAAGACATGAAGGTGAATAAGGAGGAAAGAGAAAGGAGGAATATAAAAAAGGGAAGAAGAACAGTAGGAAGAGGAGGTAGACAAAAATAAAGGGGGGGATGAGGAGGAATATGTAGGAAGGGAGAAAGAGGAGGAAGATTAAAAAGGGTGGGGGAGGAAGAGTAAGAATATAAAGAAGGGGAAGGAGAGCAAAAGGAAGATAAAGAAGGGAGAGGAAGATAACAAACTAGAAGAATAGGGGGAGGAAGAGGAGAAAGATTGAAAAAAACGGGCGAAGAAGAGAAGGAGGAAGAGGAAGAACAAAAGGAAGTGGAGGAAGATTAAGAAGACGAGGGGGAAGAAGATACAGAAGGGAAAAGAGGACAGAAGAGGAGGAAGCTAAAGAAGGGGAAAACATAAGAGCAGGAAGATAACAAAAAAAAAAGGGGGGTGAGGGGAAGATGGAGGAAAATAAAAGGAATGAAAGGCAAATTTAGAAAAAAACAATGATCATCCAGTTACAATGATACTTACATGATAACACCTAGATTGTCTAAACATGGTTCTAAGAATATGTTGATGCATTCTTCTCGGATCCGCTGCCATCAACTGTGAGATTATAGTAATTGTGCTTGAACAATTTTCAAGCCTTTGATGAGAAATCACAGCCTGGAAAGGAAAGTTTTAAAAAAGTTAGAGAGGTTTATGTATGAGCAAATGGTACAATGAGAAAAAAAAGAGAGGCATCTACATTACAATATAAATTACATAAGGAAAATATTATGTTATAGCAGATATAAGGAAATTCAAGACCATATTTTTCAACAGTCAAAGATTAAGCCTAACAGTGCTTATACAACTATGAATAGCAATTATATAATGGAGTAACTGGTCTTTACCTTAAGAAACCAAGCAAAGACACTTTGATCTTTGTCCCTGCCATCTGCCGCTCCCCAAACACAAGAGCCGTGGTTAACCAAGGTCCTTGTGAGTGCAAGAGCATCGTCCAGGTACTCTACGCTATATGTCAATAACGTTCGACCCTGAAAAGGCAGACACGATTAGTTGGATCTATCTATCTCTCTCTCTCTCTCTCTCTCTCTCTCTCTCTCTCTCTCTCTCTCTCTCTCTCTCTCTCTCTCTCTCTCTCTCTCTCTCTCTCTCTCTCTCTCTCTCTCTCTCCATCCCCCCTTCCCCCTCATTCCTCCCTCCATCTATAAAATGATAATAATTCCACTGTCAAAATATCACCTACTCTACAAGCCCTCTCCCCTTTGCTACCATCACCACACTCCATGCTCTCACCTTGTTATTCGCAGCATCAATATGTGCACCAGCGACGAGCAGTGTATGCGCAACCTCCGCCGCCCTTTCATACAGTCCCTCCCGTAACAGATTCCGCACACAGTGAAGGGGTGTTTCACCAGAGTTGTCTCTTGCATTCACATCTGCACCATTTGCTATCAGTGCCTCTAAAGCCTCTATCAAGCTGGAACTCCTCACATCACCTGTAAAAAGAGTTGTGATGGGACTAATTCTTGGAGTGTGAAAAAGTCGCTAAACCATTACCCTGCTGCAGTATCTTACAGCATATCACATACAGAAATATGTAACAGAACATACTGAAATACCATCATATCCGTAAAATATAACCTCAAAGACGGCCAAGTACCTATTCTACATTTAAATGCACACAAAATAAACAAACAAACAAAAAAACGTTAGACACAAAATAAACAAAAATGTCAAAATAAATACCCGCGTAGTAAAATATAAACAAAAAATAAAAATAATTATGAAAGATGAATAATAACAAATAAAACTCACACCCCCACAAAGGGGAATGGAAACCTACCAAGCAAGACAGTATGCAGCGGAGTCTGGCCGAAGGAGTTGACTTCTTTGACGGACACTCCCGACCTGACCAGCTTGCTGATGAGGGGACCCGGCTGGGGCAGCAGGCAGGCCACGTGCAGTGCCGTTGGGGTGAACTTCTGGGGAATGGCAAGCGATGCATTAATGGGTGATCTTCACTTACTTGAGAAATGGCAGGTTAATGAGGGTCTTCATGGACTGAGATATTTGTGTTTGGAAGAATCTTGGGAAGATTGTGGAAAGGTAGGTAATGGGTTAATGAGGAAATGGTAATCAATGCATTAATGGTGATTTTTGTTCAGTAGGACAAATCTTTCAACTGCTTTCGTAAATATATCTATTCTTTTATTGGGCAATCTTATCTATTAGATCACTGTTAATGATTGCTATATCTATATCAATGCCTATCTTGCTAGCTGCCTATATTCATATATATATATATACGTTGGATAAATTTGCTTCCTATGATAATTGCATTAGAAAAGTCATACGAGAATTCCAATTCATTAATGCATGTGTCCACTTACACTTACGCTTTTATAACCTTTAATAATACCAAACATAATTCACTGACATCAAACACTACGAACACAGGTTAAGGAGAGCGTTGCCATGACAACCTCTGATGCAATGTCGCTCGCACAGTTCCATTGTCTGATGCCTTTACCTGCTCCCTATCCCTCCTCGCCCTGCCCCATTTGCACATCGTGTCTTCTCCTGAACTTGAAATAGATTTCCCGTTTCTGTTTTCTCTGATCTTAAGGGACAGCAATCAATTCTCTTTGATTTAGAGGAGACTATTCACTTTAGTATAGAAGAGACAGCCCATCCTTCCTTCCGAGACATTTTTTCTAGCTAATATAGGACACTGCAAATACAAATCTCATTCATCCTCAGAGGTAAAATTGCCTCTCTCTCTCTCTCTCTCTCTCTCTCTCTCTCTCTCTCTCTCTCTCTCTCTCTCTCTCTCTCTCTCTCTCTCTCTCTCTCTCTCTCTCTTTCTCTCTTTCTCTCTTTCTCTCTTTCTCTCTTTCTCTCTTTCTCTCTTTCTCTTCTTTCAAAAAAGAAGGTAACAAAGAAAAAAGAGAAAAGAAAAATAAAAGAAGAAAAAGAGAAGGAATCTAAAAAAAGAAAAGAAAAAGAAAAGGAAACAAAGTAAAAGAAGATGAAAAAACAAAGAAAGATAAAAAGAAAAAAAAAGTGAGAAGGAAACAAATAAAAAGAAAAGAAAATGGACACAAATTATAAGATGAACACAAAACAAAAAAAGAAAAAAAGAGAGAGAAGGAAACAAAACAAAAAAAATGGAAACAAAGTAAGAGAAAGAAAGGATAAAAAAAGAGAAAAGACACCTTTAGTACAGTGCCGTTCTGAGACATACCTCCAGTTCTATGGTGTTCTCCTGGTCACTGCAGCCGACGAGGAGCCGACACATGGTGAAGGCCTCCCCAGCACGGTGTTTTGATATGATATTTTCTTTGGTATCTGGTAAGAGGTGGGGAGAATAGACATTAATATCAAATTATATTTTTTTTCTTCTTTTATTACTATCATTTTTAATTCTTTTTTCTTTCTTTCTTTCTTTTTTATGAATCTGATGAAAGGTGTGGAGAGGAAATAATTCAATTTTCTTTTATCGGTTTTGGTATCTGTTAGGAAGTGCTAAATGAGATTTTTGGTATTCAGTTTTTTATGCAATTTTTAGGATCTTTTTTGAATCTGATAAAAAGTGTGAACAAGATAAAATGTGAATGACACAGGTATATCTATCTATCTATCTATCTATACATTTATCCCTCCCCCTTCCCTCTCTCCCTCTCCCTCTCTTTCTCCCTCTCCCTCTCCCTCTCCCTCTCTCTTTCTCCCTCTCCTTCTCCCTCTCTTCCTCTTACTCACTCCCTCTCCCCATCTTTCTTTCCTTCCCTATCCCCCTACCCCACTCTCCCTATCCCTCCCTCTCTCCCACTCTCCCTCCCTCTCCCTCCTACCCTCTCTCTCTTCCCTCCACTCACCCTGGTAACGGAGAGGTTCGACCCTGGGGCACCCGTCAAGGAGGTCAGCCAAGGTCAGGAGGTGGGTGTGGTGGCTGTAGGAGAGGCGGGTGACCAAGGGGCGTCCACCCCTCGCTCCTCCATTCCCCTCGCGGACACAGCCGACGGAGGGAGCCATGGGATCCTGCTCGACAACGCCCCTCAGCTGCTGAAGGGCTCGGCATGTGGGTCCATCTCTGTCGGAGGGGGGAAGAGGTTAGAATCGGGGGGGGCTTTGAAGGGAGATGAAGGGGAGAGGGGGGGGGAAGGAAGCTTCGAAGGTGTCAGGAGGGGAGTGGGGGTTAA
>NC_091588.1:26041210-26051210 GCF_042767895.1 Penaeus vannamei
GGGAGGGGAGGGAGGGAGGGGAGAGAGAGAGGGAGGGGGAGGGGAGGGAGGAAGGGGAGGGAGGGAGGGAGGGAGGAGGGAGGGAGGGGAGGGAGGGGAGGGAGGGAGGGAGGGGAGGGAGGGGGAGGGAGGGAGGGAGGGAGCGAGGGGAGTGGGGAGGGGAGGGAGGGGAGGGAGGGAGGGGAGGGGGAGTGAATCACGGGACTTCTACCCTCTCTTATTCATCCTCCTCTTCCCCCTCCCCCTTCCCCCCCCCCCACCCCAGGATGAGTCAAAAGGAAATGCCCGCCACACAACAACACAGCGTGTCCTTAGTGCCAGGCAGCTGCGGGGGGTGCGAGGGAGGGGTGAGGGGGTGCGGGGGAGGGGGTGAAGGGAGGGGTGAGGGAGAAAGGGGAGGGGCTGGAGGGAGGGGGAGGGGGTTAGGGGTGAAGGGGTGCGGGGGAGGGGGTAGAGGTGAAGGGGCGCGAGGGAGGGTGGGGGTTAGGGGTGAAGGGGGAGGACTGGGAGCCTAACATGGGGGTCGAGCAGCAACAGTTTCCACCAAAACAAGGACAGAATAAGTGAGACAAACAAACACAAACAAAAAAGACGGAAGAGGAGGAACTCGAATAAAGAAAAATGAAAAAAAAAAACGGCGATAAAAGAAAAATGAAAAAAAGAAAACGGGGGGGGGGGGCTTGGAGGGGGAGAAAATAGAAAAAGAAAAAAAATATAGAAACGTGCTTTGGAAAAAAATATACATAATAATTACCACAAAACGAATTTTGCATAAAGACCGAAAAAAAAATCAGAAAATCATTTTTTTCCTCTTCTTAAAATATAACACATACTAATTGGAATAAAAAAAACTTACAAAATAAAGCATATCTAAATGTCTTTTTATTTATTTCTTTGTTTTTCTTTTTTTCTTATTCATTCATTTATTCAATTTTTCATTTTTGTTCCTCCTTCCTTCCACACGTATGTATGTCTGAATGTTTTTCTTTTCTTTTCTTTTTTTCTGTTATTTTTATTCATTTAATTAGTGTTTGCTTCATTTTCATTTTCTGTATTTCTTTTTCTTCTTCTTCTTCTTCTTCTTCTTCTTCTTCTTCTTCTTCTTCTTCTTCTTCTTCTTCTTCTTCTTCTTCTTCTTCTTCTCTCTTCTCCTCTCTCTTTCTCTCTCAATCCACTTTCCTCTATTCCTTCCTTCTTCTCTCTGTTCCTCCCTCGATCTCTTCCTCTTTTACCGTGCTCCCTCCCTTCCTCCTCTTTCTCCATCTTCTTTCATCATCATATCCCTCTCCTTTTCTCCTTTCTGCATCCTCATTTCTCCCTCCCTCCCTCCCTCCCAACCTTCCGCATTTCCTCCCTCCCTCTTTCTCTCCCTCCCTCCTCCCTCTTTCTCTTCCTCTCCTCCTTCCTCCCTCTTCTCTTCCTCTCCCTCCTCCTCCTCTTCTCTTCCTCTCCCTCCCTCCTCCCTCTTTCTCTTCCTCCCTCCTCCCTCTTGCTCTTTCTCTCCCTTCCTCCCTCCTCCCTCTTCTCTTCCTCCTCCTTCCTCCTCCTCCTCCTCCTCCTCCTCCTCCTCCTCCTCCTCCTCCCTCCTCCTCCTCCTCCTCCTCCCTCCTCCTCCTCCTCCTCCTGCTCTACCTCCCTCCTCCCTCCCTCCCTCCCTCCCTCCTCCTCCTCCTCCTCCTCCTCCTCCTCCTCCTCCTCCGAGATGATGAACCCAAGCGGAAGTCTCGTTCCTCCTTTAAGCTCAAGTCATCAGACTATTACTCCATTCCGGGCCCTTAAGCTAAACATATTTCCCCTCCCTCTCCCTCCCTCCCTCCCTCCCTCTCCCTCTCCTGTAATCTCTCCCTCCCACCCCACCTTCCCTCTCTCTCTCTCCTTTCTTCCTTTCCTTCCTCCCTCCCTACCTCTCTTTCTCTCTCTCTCCTTCCCTATCTCTCTCTCCTTCCCTCTCTCTCCCTCCTTCCTTCCCCCCTCTCTCTCTTTCTCCCTCCTTCCCTCCCTCCCTCTCTCTCTTCAACAACAGCTGCACCTCCTCCTCCTCCTCCTCCTCCTCATAATGACTCCTAGTTGAAGATATTACATTAATGAATCATTTATTCGCTCCGAGGATCAGCGCTGACGCAGATCCTATCTAATCCACCCGTCAACTGAGGAAATCATGATATATGGGAATCAAATGAGTGTCTATTTGGCCGAGGGGGCGGGGCTTCCCGACTCGCTCCGCCCCGTTTGCAAGTGGCGCGCATTTCAAAGGCAGAGGCGGGCGGGTGACTCGTGTCGGAAACTTCTTGTGTTGGAGTCAAAAGTTTGGGTTTTAAAAGGTGGGCGTGTCAAAAGCGTCAGGGATTAAAATCTTCACATGTGGAAAAATGTCCATGTATTCGAATTTTCAATTGACCAAAACTTCACGCATCATATACTTCGAGAAAAAATAAATTTCATGTGACTAAGACTTCACGTATCATAAATTTCATAAATAAAAAAAAACTTCACGTATCCGAAATTTCATGTGACCAAAACTTCACGTATCATGAACTTCATGAATGAAAAACAACTTCCCATATCCAAAATTTTATGTAACTAAAACGATATATAAAAAAAAAACTTCACGTATTTAGTTTTTAATGTAACCAAAACTTCACAAATCGAGAAAAAAAAAATCACATAACAACGCTGTGTATATCAAAAATATTCCACGAGTCAAAATGCTCACTTATCCAAAACTTCACAATCAAAAAACTTCATGTAGCTTTGCAGTAGCCAATGTAACTTACAAAAAAACAAGAAAGTCCAAATATTCAAACTGATTTTACATGATTATAAACGTATATTTATATAAGCTCTACCCAGTGGATAATATATTTACTTTCTCTCGATATACTTACCTATGATGTCCACTATCTCCTACGTTATTTGATACACTATAAACCTAAAACAAAGATATATATATCTAATCGATGAAAGGTATACCTCTTTTTATTTTAATATAAAATCCAAACACACTTTTACCTTACGTATCTATTTTCATTCGTCACAGTACACCATACATATGCCAAAATATACTTCATTACACCATATCATTCCTTCGATACAGATTAAGTCATAACCCAAACTTCTCCAAATCCTATGTAACGCAATCTGAGAAACCAAAAAAAAAAAAAAAAAAAAAAAAAAAAATCCTCAAGTAACAGTCACAGCCAAAAAAAAAATAAAATAAAATAAATAAATAAATAATAATAATAAAATAAAAATAATAATAAAAAAAAATAAAATAAAAAATTAACACATTTTCCTCAAGCAAAATTCCTTTCCTAAACCCAAATTCCTTTCCCCCACGCCACAGCCACTGACCCTCAAGCACCAGTCAGGAACCCAAAACACGCACTCGTTTTCCTCAAGCAGCACCAGTCACGCGTCGAAAAAAAAATCATTTTCCTCAAGTTATACGTCAAAAAAAAAAAAAAAAAAAAAAAAAAAACATCCATTTTCCTCAAGTCACGCGTCAAAAAAGAAAGAAAAAAAAAATGCATTTTCCTCGCCCAAACAAAAACAATTTTTCCTCAAGTCACGCGTCAAAAACGAAAGAAAAAATGCATTTTTCTCACCCAAACACAAACTCATCTTCCTCATCTCACGCGTCAAAAAAGCGCATTTTCCTCACCCAAAACACATCCCCAACTTCCTCAAGCACTAGTCACCTCCCCCCAAACCAACACATCCACCCCCCACCCCGAACCAACACATCCACCCCCACCCCCGAACCAACACATCCACCCCCACCCCACCCCCAACCAACACAGCCACCCCCACCCCCTCACTCACGAGTCAACCAGCCAGGTCTCAGTCGCTCCCCCCTCTCACCTGAGCCAGCAACCAGCCAGCCAGCCAATCAGCGGGCGAAAGGGGCGTGTCACCTGAGACCCCTTCCCTGAGACCTCGTTTCTCCTCATCTTCGTCAGCCACGTCAGCCACGGCGTCAGCAGATACCCGAGAGCTCTGCGGCGAGGTCCTGCGGTGAGCTGACCATTCCCGAGCGCCCCCTCCTCCTTCCCCTCCCCCTCCCCCTCCTCCCTCCAGCTCCTGACGGGGTATGCCTTCCTGAGCTTGAGGAAAGTGGCTTGGGGTTGTCTGTTTGGGAGTCGGGTCTTCCTTCCCTTCCCTGTCTCTCCCTCTTCCTACTTCCTTTCTTCCCTCTTCCTACTTCCTCCCTTCTTCCATCCCTTCCCTTTCTCTCCCTCTTTCTACTTCCTTCTTTCCTTCCTTCTCTTCCTTCTCTCCCTCTTTCCTTCCTTCCTCCTCTCCTACACCATCCTTATTTACCTGCCTCCCATCCCACCCTCCCTTCCTTCCTTCCTTCCTTCGTTTCTCCCCCTTCCCTTCCTTCCTTCCTCCCTTCCTTTTCCTTTCCTCCCTCCCTTCCTTCTTTCCTCCCTCCCTTCCTTTTCCCCCTCCTTCCTTCTTCCCTCCTCTTCCTTCTTCCCCCCTCCTTCTTCTTTCTTTCTTTCCTTCCCTCCTTCCTTCTTTCCCCCTCTCCTTCCTTCTTCCCCCTCCTTCCTTCTTTCCTCCCTCCCTCCCTTCCTTCTTTCCCCCCTCCTTCCTCCCTTCCTCCACTCCTCCCTCGTTTTCCAAAACTATTAAATACCTGATAGATCTTCTTCCTGTTGTTGATGGTCACCTGTTTAGAAGGTCACGGTTGTTTTCGAGGTTCATCAGGTCGCCATAAGAGTCATTTTGTTTGTTATAGTCACTTCTTCGCCATCTCTCTCCTTCTTTCCTTCCTTCCCTCCCACCTCCTCCCTCCTTCCCTTCCTCCCCTTTCTCTCCCTCCTTTCTTCCTTGCTTCCTTCTCCCTCCCTCCCTCCCCCGTTTTTCTCCCTCCATTCCTTCCCCCTTTTCCTTCCCTTCTTCCCTCCTTCTCCTCCTCTTCCTCCTCCTCCTCCTTCTCCTCCTCCCTCTACCTCCTCCCCCCTCCCTCTTCCTCCCTCCCCCTCCTCCTCCTCCCTCCTCTTCCTTCCTCCTCCTCCCCACAAGATAAAGACCAAAGAAAGGGAAAGAAAGAGCGAAACCACCGAACGAGCGATTTGCCTAATCCCCTCTAATTACAAGGCAGTTGGTCTGTTGGCTTTAATTGGCAGTTTACGCCGAGAGGAATCACAGGGCGCGGAGGAGGAGGATAAGGAGGTCTTAGATCTGCTTTGGGGGGGGAGGGGGAGGGGGGGAGGGAGGGGGAGAGGATGATGGGAGGGAGAGGTGGTGAGGGGGGAGGATAGGATGATGGGGGAGAGGGGGAGGGATAGGGATGATGGGGGAGAGGTGGGAGGGGGGAGGGAGAGAGTGGGGAGGGGGAGGGGAGAGAGAGGAGAGGATGGAGGGATAGGATGATGGGAGGGAGAGGTGGGAGGGGGGAGGGGTAGAGAGGAGAGGATGGAGGGATAGGATGATGGGGGGACAGGTGGGGAGGGGGGGGAGGGGGAGGGAGGAGAGGATGGAGGGATAGGATGATGGGAGGGAGAGGTGGGGAGGGGGCGGGAGGGAGGGAGGAGAGGGATGGAGGGATAGGATGATGGGAGGGAGAGGTGGGGAGGGGGGGAGGGAGGGAGGGAGGAGAGGATGGAGGGATAGGATGATGGGGGGAGGGGGAGGGGGAGGGAGGAGAGGATGGAGGGATAGGATGATGGGAGGGAGAGGTGGGGAGGGGGGGAGGGAGAGAGAGAGGAGAGGATGGAGGGATAGGATGATGGGGGGACAGGTGGGTAGGGGGAGGGGGAGGAGGAGAGGATGGAGGGATAGGATGATGGGGGGACAGGTGGGGAGGGGGGAGGGGGAGGGAGGAGGATGGAGGGATAGGATGATGGGAGGGAGAGGTGGGGAGGGGGAGGGAGGGAGGGAGGAGAGGATGGAGGGATAGGATGATGGGGGAGAGGTGGGGAGGGGGAGGGGGAGGGAGGGAGGAGAGGATGGAGGGATAGGATGATGAGTGGAGGAGAGGTGGGGAGGGGGGGAGGGGGAGGGGAGGGAGGGAAGGATGGAGGGATAGGATGATGGGGGGAGAGGTGGGGAGGGGGAGGGAGGAGAGGATGGAGGGATAGGATGATGGGGGAGAGGGGGGAGGGGGAGAGGGAGGGGAGGAGAGGGATGGAGGGATAGGATGATGGGAGGGAGAGGTGGGGAGGGGGAGGGAGGGAGGGAGGAGAGGATGAAGGGATAGGATGATGGGGGGACAGGTGGTGAGGGGGAGGAGGAGGGAGGAGAGGATGGAGGGATAGAATGATGGGGGAGAGGTGGGGAGGGGGAGGGAGTGGGAAGGGATAGGATGATGGGGGAGAGGTGGGGAGGGGGGAGGGAGGGAGGAGAGGATGGAGGGATAGGATGATGGATGGAAGGAGGGAGGGATGGATAGGGAGGTGGATTAAAGGATGGAGGGAAGGAAGGTGGATAAAGGATGAAAGATAAATAAAGGATGCAGGAATTGGAAAATGGATAAAGGATGGAGGGATGGATAAAAGGACGGACTGAGGGATAGGATAAAGATGTCTTAGACCTGCCTTCGGGGATAGGTAGAGAGGGGAAGGAAAGAGAGGATGGAGGGATAGAATAATGGAGTATTAGGATAGGTGGTAAGACATTCAGGATACGATGTCTATGACCTGCTTTTGTGGATAGATGGATAGGATAGATGGATATTCTTAATACTCTGTGGATAGGTAAGATCAATGTGGATAGGCGAGCAGGATAAATGGATATTCCTAGTATTTTCTAGATAGAAGGATATTCCAAATCTTTCGTGGAGAAATGGGTAGGACAGTTGGATAACTCTTAATCTTGAGAGAATAAGTGAAAAGGATAATCGGATAATTCTAGTATTTTGTGGACAGGTGAATATCCCTATCCTTTGATCCCTTTGGGGTAATGGGTAAAATCTCATTTTAATCGAGAAATTAGTTGTTTAAAGGCAGGTTCTATCGAATTCTTCAGAGGAGGAGGAGAAGGAGGAGGAGGAGGAGGAGGAGGATGGAGGGGGGGAGGAGGAGGAGGAGTAGGAGGGGGGGGAGTAGGAGGAGTAGGAGGAAGAGGAGGAGGAAGAAGAGGAGGAGGAGGATGGAGGGAGGGAGGAGTAGGAGGAGGAGGAGGAGGAGGAGGAGGAGGAGGAGGAGGAGGAGGAGAGGAGGAGGAGGAGGAGGAGGAGGAAGAAGAGGAGGAGGAGTAGGAGGGAGGGAGGGAGGATGGAAGGAAGGAGGACGAAGGAAGGAAGGAAGGAAGACCTATAAAATCCCATTAAAAAAATAATATAATACAAATATAATATAAAATATGATATAAAATATAAAATATAATATAAAATATGATATAAAATACAAAATATAATATAAAAGATATAATAAAATATAACATATAAAGTAAAAAATATCTATAATACAAATATATAAATATAATATAAATTATAAAAAAATATAAAAGGTAACATAGGTATTATATAAAATATAATACAAAATATTATACAATATAGAATATAATACAAAATATAATACAAAAAAATAATAATACAATAAAGTTAATAATAATGATAAAAATAATAATACAATAAAGATAATAATAATGATAAAATAATAAAACAATAAAGATAATAACAATGATAAAAATAATAATACAATAAAAATATTATAATAATGATATAAATAATAATACAATAAAGATAATAAAAATGATAAAAATAATAATACAATAAAAATATAATAATAATGATATAAATAATAATACAATAAAGATAATAAAAATGATAAAAATAATAATACAATAAAGATAATAATAATGATAAAAATAATAATACAATAAAGATAATAATAATGATAAAAATAATAATACAATAATGATAATGATAAAAAAATAATACAATAAAGATAATAATAATGATAAAAATAATAATACAATAAAAAGATAATAATAGTGATTAAAAAAAAATAATACAATAAAGATAATAATAATGATGTTTTCAGAAAATCCTTTAACAAATTATTATGAACAGTTTTCCAATATCAACAACAAAAACAAAAACAACAATTCTTTGAAATCATCGTTCATGCGCATATGACAAACAAACAAACAAATAAACAAATAAACCAACATATCAATAACTGAAGTGAAAAAAATAAAAGAAATCAATTTAAAGAAGAATGATATATATATATATATATATATATATATATATATATATATATATATATATATATATATATATATATTTTACTAAACATCTTTCCCCGAATAAATAAAAACAGCGAAAACAAGGAACACCAAACAAACAAGGAACAATAAAAACGACAAACACAAAGAAAAAGAAAAACAAATAAACAGCAAAAACAATAAAAAAAACAAATCACAAAAACAATAAAAACAAACAACAAAAACAATAAAAACAAATAAACATCAATAGCAGCAAAAACAAACAAATAAACATCAAAACAATAAAAAACAAACAAATAAACAGCAAAAACAATGAAAAAATACAAATAAAAACAATGAAAAAATACAAATAAACAAAAACAATGAAAAAATACAAATAAACAAAAAACAACAAAAAATAAACAACAAAAAACAAATAAACAACAAAAACAAACAAACAAAAACAAAGACAATCAGACAGACACAAACAACAACAAAACAACGAAACTCGCCTCCTTAGACTTCGGATACGAGTCGTTTGTGTAATCGCACTTTTCTTGCAAACAAACACCAACACACCAACAAATAAGTGAATAAATAGAGAAAGAAAGCAAGAAAGAATAAGCAAAACAATGATAAATATTATGGGAGAGTCCACTAGAAGATAACTCAGGAAATAAACATAAATAAATACATAAACAAACACATACATACGTAAATATTTAGACCAATATGAATAATAAAAACAACAACAACATATCAACAAAACACAAACAAATACACAAACATTAACAAACAAACGAACAAAGAGATAAACCAGTAATACATAAAAATAAATATATATAGAGAGAAAGTACACTCGAAAACCCACAGGGAGACAAGAGACACGAAGAATTATGGAGACAAGGGACACGAAGAATTATGGAGACAAGAGACACGAAGAATTATGGAGAAAACGTATGAACGAGAATAAATATCTTCGCAATATTTTTGTATGTATTTGACTGGTTTCGAATGCATGTTTTTTATTTATGTATTTATTTGGAATTAACGTATCTCTTTTATTGCGATTATGCATCCTCGGTCACACCTTCTTTGCGTTTGTCAACATGAATGTGGTTCGAGAAGGAGGAGGAGGAGGAGGAGGAGGAGGAGGAGGAGGAGGAGGAGGAGGAGGAGGAGGAGGAGGAGGAGGAGAGGGAAAGGGAAAAGGAGGATGAGGACGAGGAGATAAAGGAAAAGGAAAAGGAGAAGGAAAGGGAAAAGCAGGAGGAGGAGCAGGAGGAAAGGGAAAGGGAAAAGGAGAAGGAAAGGGAAAAGGAGGAGGAGGATGAGGAGGGAGGAAAAGGAAAGGGAAAAGAAGGAGGAGGAGGAGGAGGAGAAAGAGCAGGAGGAGGAGGAAAAGGAAAGGAAAGGGAAAAGGAGATGGAAAGGGAAAAGCAGGAGGAGGAGGAGGAGGAGGAGGAGGAGGAATAAGAAGAGGAAAAGGAATAGGAGGAGGAAAAGGAAGAGGAGTAGAGGAGAAGGAGAAGACCTATACAGCAGATAGTACATGAATAGTACTATATGATAGGCACAATGAGAGTACACCAACAGATACACGGTGGATAGTACACAAAAAAATGCATAATTAATAAGTACAATAGCCAACACAATGGATAGTCCATTGGTATTTACACAGCGGATAATACACAAGAAGTCACACACGACAGCACACTAAGAAACACAGAAGGGACAGTGTGCTAAAGGCCGTGTCACACTAGCACTTTTTGCCGTCAATTTTTGGACAATTCTATTTAACATAAATACAAACATTCTCGAATATAGCTCTTGGTTTGAC
>NC_091588.1:26056210-26061210 GCF_042767895.1 Penaeus vannamei
GCGGCGCGACGGAGCCCAACATGTCGTACAGCAAAACATTGCGACAATCATAAGGGAGGGTTGTCATACAGGGAATTTATCTGATTTTGGATCTTTTTTATTCTTAGGGTGATTGAGAGGAGAGTTTTGAGCCTGTTTCTGAATTGTTTTTTTTTCTGCGTTTAGGGGGAATCATCTGCTCTACGAATCCAGTGTGATTGGCGATTTTTCGTTGTTAATTTTCGCGGATTCTAGAATTCCGAAGCGCACTATGATGGCAATCGATGGATATTTCTCGTTTTGGGAAATGATACAGGGAGTCAACAATATACCGGTCATCAGAAGCCATCAAATACACACCACAAAGGCTGACAAACCAAATATATATTTAAGAAACGAGAAAAACATGACGCCCATTCGTCGTACGTCTGGTACGTAGAGCGACAGGGACCTCGGGAGCCTGGCAGCGCTTTACACATCGTACAGCGGCCGAGCGACACGGACAGCGGTATGCAGAGAAATAAAACTGTACCTCAAATACACAACTCTACATTATCTGAGCTCCCTGTACCGCATGCCAAGACCATAAATCGACCCCACTCGACTGGCTTCAAGCCCTGACCAGAAGTGACAAGCCCCTGATAGGATCCAGGGGTACTGACCGAGCCATTTCCGGTCAGGGTATCACGTTTGGCAACCGAAAGGGATCCCTTAGTCACCACGTGGTACTTGTCCTGGTCACACGCACGCCCCCCCCCCCCTCCCTCCCCGCCCCCGAAAAAGGAAATAGCTTATATAATCCCCAACCATCAAAAGTGCATATCCGGAAATACATCTCTCATTACCATTATTCTTCTCTCTCTCTCTCTCTCTCTCTTTCTTGTCTTTTTTTTTATTAACCGCTTGAGAAACACGGGCGGTATCAAATGTCACGCTCGCCATCCCGACGTGGGGCGTTGACTCGTTCTCATTTGCGGAGAACAGCCACGAGCATCGAACTTTTGAATGCCGCGAGAGGAGAGGAAGAGAGGGAACCGCGGAACCACCGCCTGCACGAACCCCTCGAAATACGGTGAAGGGCGTGCGTCCGTATCCGAAGCTCTCCGCCGATGGTCCGCACGACGGACTTACCTTCCTACTACAACAACCGGCTTTCGGGAGTTCAAGAAACCAACAAACGCAGAAATGAGGTTAAGGAAAGTTGCGTGTGTGTGGTTCGAAGCTGGCGTTGAACTCGCGCAGACTTTCCCGCCCGGGCTGAGGTTACTGACCCCGCCGCATCATAACATGCAGTTTCTTCCCAGCGAACCATCTCTCGTGTTGCGCCCGCGAATATGCCTCGCCACGCCCTCGGGCTCGTCCTCACGCCCCCCCAGCGTCACGGGATACCGAGATCGATCATCCTACGAGAGGAAAATCGTGAATGGGAGGACATTTTCATCGGAGGAATGCAGTAAGACATCGCCAGACGCTGCCTCCTGTCACCGCCTCACTGACACATATAAAGGGGTGTCTGGCAGCGCGTGGCGGCAGTTTGAATCGAGAGGCGCCAGAGGAAGGTCACGCAGGGTCGAGGAATGGCAACCGGCAGACATTCCGAAATAAAAAAAAGAGAAAAAAAGGAAGGTTTTATTTAAACCTCTTCTTCCCCTCACCCCCCCTCTAAGAAAATTAAAGCTGAGAGGGAGGAGAGAGGTTGAAAGAGGGAGAAGAGGTATCTTAGGTCATCATCCTCGCGTGTGGGTTTTTGACGAGGTCACGCCCGCCGTTCCACTTTTTTCTCTTTCTTTTTTCCTTTTTTTTATCGGGATATTTTATGGCTTGGCTTTCCTGATGATGTTTCGATGGAGTCTCCTCTGTTATCGGGCATTCTGTCGGAACACATGTCCAGCTCACGTTGAAGTGCAGGCGATAAGGGATCTTATCGCAGATGAGAGATAAGGCGAAAGGTTTAAGTCATCGCTTTCATGATGGAGAGAGAGATGAGGGAGAGAAAGAAAGAGGAAGAGGGAAAAAAAAGAGAGAGAGAGATGAGGGAGAGAAAGAAAGAGGGAGAGGGAAAAAGAGAGAGAGAGATGAGGGAGAGAAAGAAAGAGGGAGAGGGAAAAAGAGAGAGAGAAAGAAAGAGGGAGAGGGAGAGGGTAAAGCGAGGGAGAGAGAGAGAGAGAGAGAGGTGGAGGGAGGAAAAGATGAGAGGGTGGGGAATAGAGAAAGAGAGATGAGGAGGAAAAGGGAGAGGGAAAACAAGGAAGAGAGAGAGAGAGAGAGGTGGAGGGAGGAAAAGGGAGAGAGATAAACAAGAGAGGGAGAGGGTGGGGAATAGAGACAGAAAGAGAAGGAGGGAGAGGAAGAAAGAGAGAAACGGGGTAAAGAAAAGGAAAGAAAGAGTAGTAGACAGAGGGAGAGAGAGAAGGGGAGAGATGCAAAGTGGAGGAGGAAGAAGGAGAGAGAAAACAATGGAGAGAGAGGGGTTGAAGAGAAAAAAAAAACAGAAAGACGAGGAGGCAGAGGAAGAGAGAAAGAAACGGGGAAAGAAAGAAAGAAAAAGAGAAAGGGAAAAAAAATCAGGCACACGTAACAACAGAAAATGAATGACCGAAAGATAGACAGACAAACAAACAGACAGAGAAAGGGACAAAAAACAAGAAAACTAGAGACGAGGCGAGAGGGTAAAGAGAGAGTAAAAATAGCCACTTGGGTCAATAGAACTTCTAGATGGTAGGTTCACTTAGCAAGTTCGAGATCGTTAGACAAGATTTGCGTCTAAGAAGTTGAACAAGGTCAGCAGGGAGAGCTATGTGTTAGGCAATGGGTAAGCAGGTAAGATGGTGGATATGGCCAGCAGGTGGTAACTATTACGAGGGCAAGTAGTGTAGGTGTTTAAGGCAGACATCAGGTAGGGCTTTTATATGACATGACAGTCGATGTTAAGCAGGTTAGGGGTTCTGACAGGTAAGCAGGTAGGTCTACATAAGACATGATAGTCAATGCTGTCATGTCTTCTGTCTTATGAAAGGTTCTATACTGTCAGCAGGGTGTGTCAAGCAGTAGCCAAGCAGGTAGGCATTCCTAAGACATGACAGTCGATGCTAAGCAGGTGAGAGGTTCTATAATGTTAGCAGGGTGTGTTCAGCAGTAGCCAAGCAGGTAGGCCTTCATGAGACATACAGTCGATCCTAAGCAGGTGAAAGGTTCTATAATGTTAGCAGAGTATATCAAGCAGTGGGTAAGCAGGTAGGCTTTCATAAGACATGACAGTCGATGCTAAGCAGGTGAGAGGTTCTATACTGTCAGCAGAGTATATCAAGCAGTAGCCAAGCAGGTAGGCTTTCACAAGACATGACAGTCGATGCTAAGCAGGTATGACCTTAGATATAGTTAGCAGGGAGGGTGATAAGCAGGTAAGACATCAAACAGGGCCAGCAGGTAAGTGATACCCACGAAGCAGTTACAACAAATACCAAGAGTAAGCAGGTAAGACCCATCATCCGTTCAGCAGGTAAACCGATGAGCAGGGTCAGCAGTCAAGCGCCTCAGCAGGTTACCAGCAGAGGGTGGTCTATAGCAGGAAAGATGGACCCCGTTTGACCAACATAAAAAAAAAATTAAGGAATGTCAATAAGCAGGCAGTTTAAGCAGGTTAGCAGGCAAGATGATAAGCAGGAACCCAAATATACCACTTATTTACTCCATAAGGGAAGCAGTCACGTCAAATGATGGTATAGATAATTAATTAAACATTACATAGGCATGTCTGGGCTTCACAGAATCAGTGGCAATGGTGGGGTATGGTATGGTAGTGGTACGGTATGGTACTGGCATGGTATAGATATGGAAATGGTATGGTATAGGTATCGAAATTGTATGGTATGTTGATGGTATATGGCATGGTTTGGTATTGGGGTGGTATAGACATGGAAATGATATGGTATAGATATGGTATTGGCATGGTATAGACATGGTATGGTATGGTATTCACATGATATAAATATGATAATGGTATATCGTATGGTAAGGTGATGGTATCTTATGGTATTGCCATGATATATAAATGGTATGATATGGTATTGATCAGGAAATGGTGATGGTATATGATGTGGCAATGGTATGATATGGTATTGGTCAGGAAATGGTGATGGTATATGACGTGGCAATGGTATGGTATGGGAATACTATGATAAAGTATGGCAATAGTAGGCCTATGATATGGTGTGGTAATGGAATAGTATATGGGAATAGTGTGGTGTGGTATGATATGGCAATATTTCCCCCCTCCTTCTATATCTTGTCCACGCCCCCCCTCCTCCTCCTCCTTCTCCTCCTCCTCCTCCTCCTCCTCCTTCTCCTCCTTCTCCTTCTCGCCTCCTCCTCTTCCTCCTCCTCCTCCTCCTCCTCTCCCCTCCTCCTCCTTCTCCTCCTCCTCCTCCCCCTCCTCCCCACAACCTACCCTCCCCTCTCCTCCCTCCCCTCCTTCCCCTCTCCCTCCTCCCCTCCCCTCTCCACCCTCCACGTCAGGCACGTCAAGAGAGAGAGAGAGAGAGAGAGAGAGAGAGAGAGAGAGAGAGAGAGAGAGAGAGAGAGAGAGAGAGAGAGAGAGAGAGAGAGAGAGAGAGAGAGAGAGAGAGAGAAAGAGAAAGAAACATATATATATATATATATATATATACATATATATATATATATATATATATATATATATATATATAGATAGATAGATAGATAGATAGATAGATAGATAGATAGATAGATAGATAGATAGATAGATGAAGAGAAAGAGAAGAGAGAAAGAGGGAAAGAGAGAGAGAGAAGAGAGAGAGAGAGAGAGAGAGAGAGAGAGAGAGAGAGAGAGAGAGAGAGAGAGAGAGAGAAAGAGGGAAAGAGAGAGAGAGAGAAAGGGAGAGAGAGATAGAGAAAGAGAGAGAGAGAGAGAGACAGAGGGAAAGAGAGAGAGAGAGAAAGGGAGAGAGAGAGAGAGAAAGAGAGAAAGAGAAAGAGAGAGAGAGAGAGAGAGAGAGAGAGAG
>NC_091588.1:26068710-26071210 GCF_042767895.1 Penaeus vannamei
AATGAAAGTAATATTGGTATTGATATGAATGACCCAAGTCCTTCTGTGATATTAACAATATAAATAGTGAAATTGATGATAGTGATGATGGTGATATTAGCATAACAAGAATAAGAATAGTAGTAGTATTTATATCAGTAATAGTAATGACGATGAGAATGATGATAATGATAGTGATAATAGTAAAGATAATCATAATAATGTTCATAATGATAATAATAGTAATGATGATAATAATGATAATGATAATAGTAATAATAATAACAATAATAATGATAATGTTATTAGTAATAATAATAATAATAATGGTAATGATAAAACGATGGTAATAATAAAAATGATGATAAGAATAACAATAACAATGATATTGATAACAATTTGATCATAATTACATTTATAATAATGGCGATGATGATGATAAAAGCAACAATAAAGAATATAATAATGATAATGATAACGGTAAGTGTTACAACAATAAGGACAATAATGACAATAATGAGAAATATAATCAAAGTAATAATGATAACATCAATAATGAAGATAACAATTGCAAAAAAAAAGTAAATAAATAAATAAAAAACATAACAAACAAAAATAATAATAAAACAAAAATATAATAAATACATCCATAACAAAAAAAATAATAATAATACAATAAAAAATAATAAACATATCCATAACAAAATAATAATAATAATAATAATAATAATAAATACATCCATAACAAAAAAAAATAATAAAACAATAAAATAAAATAGAAAAAATAATAAATACATCCATAACAAAAAATAAATAAATAAATAAATAAATAAAAATAGATAGAAAAAAATCATCCATAACAAAAAAATATTTAAAAAAGAATAAGAAAAGCGCAAAGACAAACAAACAAACCAAAAAAACAAACAAAAAAAAACCCGGAAATTTGCCAAAATGACAAAAAAGAAAAAAAAATGCGTTTATTTTCTCTGCTGCTTTTCGAAAAAAACGTTTATTTTCTCTGTTGCTTTTCGAAAAAAACTTTATGGAGTGTTAACATAAGTCGAGTTTCGTGTCGGTCGCTAAATTTGGAATCGCGAACTGAGAAAAATATGTCGTTTTTTTCTTTCTTTCTTTTCTCTTTTACATCTTTGGTAATCTTTGAGGATGTGTTGAGAAGGAGACCGGAAAATGAGTGTGTGAGTGTCTGTGTGTGTGTGTGTGTGTGTGTGTGTGTGTGAGTGTGTGTGTGTGTGTGTGTTTGTGTCTGTGTGTGTGTGTGTGTGTGTGTGTGTGTGTGTGTGTGTGTGTGTGTGTGTGTGTGTGTGTGTTTGTGTGTGTGTGTGTGTGTGTGTGTGTGTGTGTGTGTGTGTGTGTGTGTGTGTGTGTGTGTGTGTGTGTGTGTGTGTGTGTGTGTGTGTGTCTGTGAGTATGTGTGTGTGTCTGTGAGTGAGTGTGTCTGTGAGTGTGTGTGTGTGTGTGTGTGTGTGTGTGTGTGTGTGTGTGTGTGTGTTTGTGTGTGTATGTGTGTGTGTCTGTGAGTGTGTGTGTGTGTGTCTGTGAGTGTGTGTGTGTGTGTGTGTGTGTGTGTCTGTGAGGAGTGTGTGTGTGTGTGTATGTATATGTGTGTGTGTGTGTGTGTGTGTGTGTGTGTGTGTGTGTGTGTGTGTGTGTGTGTGTGTGTCTATATATGTGTGTGTGTGTCTGTGAGTGTGTGTGTGTGTTTGTGTGTGTGTGTGTGTGTGTCTGTGTCTGTGAGTGTGTTTGTGTGTGTGTCTGTAAGTGTGTGTGTGTGTGTGTCTGTGAGTGTGTGTGTGTGTGTGTCTGTGAGTGTGTGTGTGTGTGTCTGTGTGTGTGTGTGTGTGTGTGTATGTGTGTGTGTCTGTGAGTGTGTGTGTGTGTGTATGTGTGTGTGTCTGTGTGTGTGTGTGTGTGTGTGTGTATGTGTGTGTGTGTGTATATGGGTGTGTGTGTGTGTGTGTGTGTGTGTCTGTGTGTGTGTGTGTGTGTGTGTCTGTGAGTGTGTGAGAGTGTCTATATATGTGTGTGTGTCTGTGAGTGTGTGTGTGTGTCTGTGAGTGTGTGTGTGTGTGAGTGTCTATATATGTGTGTGTGTGTCTGTGAGTGAGTGAGTGTCTGTGTGTCTGTGAGTATGTGTGTGTGTCTGTGAGTGTGTGTGTGTGTGAGTGTCTATATATGTGTGTGTGTGTCTGTGAGTGAGTGAGTGTGTGTGTGTCTGTGAGTGTGTCTGTGTGTTTGTGTGTGTGTGTGCGTGCGTGCGTGCGTGTGTGTATATGTATGTATGTATATGTATGCGAATAAGGTGTATGTGTGTATTATTATTATTATATATATGTGTGTATTATTTATTATTTATTATTTTATTATGTATTATAATTATTATAATAATTATTATTATTTGAAAAGGATTATCATGACAAAAATACCAAAAGAAAACAAACTTTTCTCATCCTCATAATGGAAAAAAAACGGATCAGTTAAAACATGAATAAAATTGACATGA
>NC_091588.1:26078710-26081940 GCF_042767895.1 Penaeus vannamei
TCTCATTTTCTCGCTTTCTCTTTCTCTTTTTTCTTTCTTTCTTTCATTTTCTCTCCCATTCCTGCTCCGTATTTTGTTGTTTTTCTCGATTTTCGTTAACGGGGAAAAATAATTTATCTATCTATATCATATTCTCCACTTTCTTTCTTTTTCTCACTTTCTCTCTCTCATCTTTTCCTCCTCTTCTCCGCAATTCGCATTTTCCCGATTTATTGAAACGAAAACAAGCTTAATTTATCTTTTCTCGATATCCTGTAACGGAAAAAAAATATCATCTCTATATCTATATTATATTCTCCCCTTTCTTTCTTTTCCTCTTTCTCATTTTCTTTCTCTCACCTTTCCCTCCTCTCCGTCGCAGTTCGTATTTTAAAGATATACTGTACCGGAAAAAAAACAAAACAAAAATGGCGCCGAAAGTAAACAATGGCGACGGAAAAGGTTAGAATTTCTCCGAAGAAAAAAATAAAAAATAAATAACACAAGAAGGTTAAAAATTTGCTTGATTGTCTTGAAATTATTGGGACAAGGGTTTCGTGAGGTTAGTGGGCATGAAGGCAATGAGGGAGAGAGGGAGAGAAGGGGAGGGGAGGGAGGGAGAGAAGGGGAGGGGAGGGAGGGAGGAGGAGGGAGGGAGGAGGGAGAGAAGGGAGGGGAGGGAGAGAGGGAGGGGAGGGAGGGTTGGGAGAGGGAGGGAGGCAATGAAGGAAGGAAAAGGAAAGGAAAGGAAAAGGAAGGAAAAGAAAGAAAGGAAAGAGGAAGAAAAGAAAAAAGGAGGGGGAAAAGGAAAGAGGGAAAAAGGGGGAGGGAGAAGGAAGGAGAAGGGAGGAAGAAGAAAGGGGAGGAGGGAGAGAGGAGGGAGAGAGGGGGGTTGGGGAGGGAGGGAGGGAGGAAGGGGAGGGGAGGGAGAGGAGGGAGAGGAGGAAGGGGAGGGGAGGGAGGAGAAAGAGAGGAAGAAGGGAAAGGACAGGAAGGGAGAGGGAGGGAAAGAAGGGAGTGGGAGGGGAGGGGAAAGAGGGAGGGAGAGGGAGGGAGAGAGGGAGGAGAGAGAGAGAGGAGGGAGGGAGGGAGGGAGGAGAACAGGGAGGGAGGAAAGAGAGAGAGAGAGGTAGGGAGAGGGAGGGAGGGAGGGAGAGGGAGGGAGAGAGAGAGAGAAAGAGAGCAAGGGAGAGAGAGAGAGATAGAGAGAGAGAGAAAAAGAGAGAGAGAGAGAGAGACAAACAGAGAGAGAGAGACAGACAGACAGAGACAGAAAAAGACAGAGAGAGACAGACAGACAGATAGAGAGAGAGAGAGATAAAATAAGAAAAAAACAAGAAAGGGAAATAAAACGAATCCGCCAAAAAAAAGAAAGACTCAAAGAGCGAGAATGAAAAAGAAAGAAAGAAAAAAAAAAAGGAAATCAAGGAATAAACGAATAAAGAATAAGAAACAAAAAAAACAACAACACCGAACCACAAGCAAGAAAAATTCAGAATTTTTTTTTTTTCCAAAACCTGAAAGTGAAGGAATGATAAATTTATTATTCATATTATCATAATCATTATATTATAATTGATGTTATTATTATTACTACTATCATCACTTTTATCACCAGTATTATTATCTTAATTGTTTTAATTATTACTATCATTACTAGGATAATAATAATAATTATTATTATCATTATCACCATCATTATTATTATTATTATCATTATCATTACTATTATTATCATTATCATTATTACTATTGACATTATCATTATCAATATTATGGCCATTGTCATCATCATCATCATTATCATTTTCATTATTATGATCATCATCATCCTTACTACTTTTATCATTGTTATTGTTATTATCTTTATTGCATCATAATCATTGTTATTGTTATTTTCATAGATTTCACTCTCATTATTCAAATTATTGTTGTAAAAATTATTATTATTCTATTATAATGATTTTTAATATTACCGTGATCATTATCATTATAATCATCATCCTTATTGTTATTGTTATTGTCATTAACATCAGTATCATTATTATCATTATCATTGTTATCTTAACTATGTTTATTATTATTATCATTATTATTACTGCTATTATCATAATTATCATCATTATTAGCATCATTATTGTTATCATCATTATCATCATCGCTATTTCTCTATCATTATCATTATTATCATTAACATTATCATTATAATAACTGTTAATACAATTACCAACGCAATTATTATAATCATTATCATAATCATCACAATTTCAAATATATACCATCTATATTAATGAAATAATTTCGATAAATCTTTCTCGAGAAAGAGATCCTGAAACAAAGGCTTTTATTATATGTGAAAGACGGGCAACAGACTGGAAATTCTTATAAAAAAAAAGAAAGAAAATGAAAAAAAATAAAAGAAAAATCTATTTGCGGCAACCATGCGTTTCGGTCGAAGGTTTTCAAAATCTGGAAATGAACTTTACATTGTTCAAAAGTCTGGATCGAAATGGCAAAAGGTAAGGTATTAATTCCCCCCCTTTTATATATATAGTTATAAATAGTTTAAATACGTATATATATATTCGCGCAGATTTATATTTATGGTCCTTTTACATACCCGGTCGTTTATACATATCATCGCTTGAACAGAAATGTGGCGGGAAAATGTGGATGCGTGTCTGAGTTCAGTATAATGATCATGTCTTAATTGAAAACGAGAGAGAAACAGGCAGTGAACAGTATTTAATGTATATGAACAAGAAGAGAGAAGGAGAGGAAGAGGGAGGGAGGGAAAGAGTGGTCAGAGGGAGAGGGAAAGAGACTGGAAGGAGGGGTAGAGAGAGAGGGGAGAGAGTGAGAGAGAGAGAAAGAGAAAGAGAGAGAGAGAGAGAGAGAGACAAAGAGAGAGAGAGAGAGAGAGAGAGAGAGAGAGAGAGAGAGAGAGAGAGAGAGAGAGAGAGAGAGAGAGAGAGAGAGAGAAGAAACTTTTCCCATGACCTTCCTTCCCTTATTTATCCTCGTCATCTTCCCTTGTCCCGTTTCCCGTTAGAATGTCCTCTCCTTCTTTGTCTTTCCTCCTCACACCTGCTTCTCCCCTTCCCCCCCTCAGCGACGGAAATGGAAGCAGAAGAAGGGGGAAAAGACGAGATCCTTCCTCCTACCCCCCCTCTCCCCTCCCTCCCTTCCCGCCTTCTCCCCCCCCTCTCCCTTCCTCCCCTTCCCTCCCTTTCCCCCCCCCCCTTTTCCCC
>NC_091588.1:26084940-26089940 GCF_042767895.1 Penaeus vannamei
CACACTCAAACACACGCACACACACACACACACAAACGAACACACACACACACACACACACACCCAAACACACACACACACACACTCCCACACACACACACACACACACACGCACACACACACACACACAGGGCATGACTCACACCTAACGAATGATCCAACAAAACAAACTGTAATAAAAACATTCCAAGAAAAGGACAAAAGATAAAAAAAAAATTCACATAAAACCCAGGAAATCGAACGAACATTGCAACTGAACAAGAATAAAAATGAAAATAGAAGAACAAAAGAAAATACGTAAAATTGTGAACAAAAACAGAAACAAATTTCGATTAACACGGATTTCGGATCTCAAAGTTGCTGCGTATAATCGCGAAGAGAAAGAGAGAGAGAGAGGGAGAAAGAGAGATAGAGAGAGAGAGAGGGAGAAAGAGAGATAGAGAGAGAGAGGGAGAAAGAGAGATAGAGAGAGAGAGGGAGAAAGAGAGATAGAGAGAGAGAGGGAGAAAGAGAGATAGAGAGAGAGAGGGAGAAAGAGAGATAGAGAGAGAGGGGGAGAAAGAGAGAGAAAGAGAGAGCGGGAGAAAGAGAGAAAGAGAGAGAGAGTGAGGGAGAGAGAGAGAGAGAGAGGGGGGGAGGGAGGGAGGGAGGGAGGGAGAGGCGACTGGGAGAGAGAAAGAGAGAAAGCAAAAGTGAGAGAGAGAGAGAGAGAGAGGCGACAGGGAGAGAGAAAGAGAGAAAGAAAGAGTGTGTGAGAGAGAGAGAGAACGAATCAGACGATATAATAAAAACAAAGATAAAAATAACAAACCAAAACAAAAGAGAGCAAAAACCAAAAACAAAGAAAGAGAGGAGAGACAAAAACACACAATAAAAGAGAATAATAAAACACAAAGAGCGAGAGCATTGTATGTATATTTCGCTCCTCCTTTTAATTAGCGAAACGGTTTGAATCGGGCGCCAATTTCCCGCCAAATTAACGGTTATAACGATTTCTCGGACAATTCAAATAGACGTTAAAATCATTTTAAACTAAAAGTACTCTTTACCGCATACCTCCGCCAGGGCAATAGGGTCACTGATACGATAAGAATATTCACACTTGAAGAATTACATCAAAATCACCTTTATGAACAGTTAACGGAATCTGAATTAATCAAAGACACACCTATGGCAAAATTTTCATTAAAAAATCTGTTCATATTTTTTTCGAGTTATCCTGCTAACCAACAAATATATGAACAAACAAACTAATTAACGATAACAAGAACATAACCACTTTGGCGGAAAAAAAAATCAAAATATGTCAATATTCTCAAGTTAAAATCAGTGCCCTTTAACCTTAAAAAAAAAAAAAAATTCTCTTGTTATTCATCCTTTTATTAAAGAGGTTATTATTATCCATTATTTTCTTTTCATTTAGTTACTTGTCATTGTTATCATTACTGTTATCATTATCGTTATCATTGTCATTGTCATTACTATTATTATTATAGTTATTATCATTTTATCAATATTATTCTTATTATTTCATTATTATCATTATTATTATCACTATCA
The DNA here is from genome assembly GCF_042767895.1 of Penaeus vannamei. Lineage (NCBI taxonomy): Eukaryota > Metazoa > Arthropoda > Malacostraca > Decapoda > Penaeidae > Penaeus > Penaeus vannamei. Next base: position 26,086,501 of record NC_091588.1, read on the forward strand.
TTATTATTATTATTATCATTATTATTACCATCATCATCATTATTATTATTATTATTATCATTATCATTATTATTATCATTATTATCAATTTTAGGCTAAAACTGAATGGCAAAGAAAACTTAAAATCTACTTTATAATTTCTAGCTTTTTTAAAGTTTTGATAAGCAGATTACATATCTTAATTACTTTGCTGTAACCGCTGTTAATTGGCGTGTGTCTCATCTATTTACGGTGTTATTAGTAATTACTAGGAAAGTGAGAGAACAGTTTTTTTTGAGATTATAAAAATTCTAAAAATACATCCGACACTTTTGATATTTAATTATTCTCTAGGTTTGTCTCTCTGTCTGGCTGTCTCTCTCTCTCTATCTCTATCTCTCCCTCTCCCTCTCTCTATCTCTATCTCTCCCTCTCCCCCCCTCTCTCTATCTCTATCTCTCCCCCTCTCTCTATCTCTATCTATCTATCTCTCTCTATCTCGAACTCTCTCTCTCTATCTCTATCTCTTCCTCTCTCTTTCTCTCCCCCTCTCTATCTATCTCTGTCTGTCTGTCTGTCTCTCTCTCTCTCTTCTCCCCCCCTCTCTATCTATCTCTGTCTGTCTGTCTCTCTCACTTTCCATAACAAACAACACATCACTTTCGCCAAAAGAAAAAAAAATCTAGTATAGCAATTCCAACAAGAAAGAAAAAAGAAAAGAAAAAACACAATTCTCACTTTTTTTTCTTATCTATTTCTACTTTCCATTTGGTTCTTCTTTCAATTTTAATCTAATTCACATATATTATTTAAAAACTTTTTCTGTATTTTTATTTCCATTTTCTATAACTTTAATCTAATTCATATTTTTTCTTTTAACTTTTTTTTTCTGTATTTCTATTTCCATTTTCTAATTTATTCCTATTCTCTCTTTTTTTCTCCTATTTATTCCCATTCGCTATTCTTGTCATCGCGTGAGGCTTGTCTGTCCTTCCGGGCCGTTAGGATAACGTGGTGAAATTTACCGTTTGCTGTTGCTCTCTCTTTCTTTCTTTCTTTGTTTCATTCTCTCTCTCTCTTTCCTTTTCTTTCTCTTTCTTTCTTTCTTTCTCTCTTTCTCTTTCTTTCTCTCTCTCTTTCTTTCTCTCTCACTCTCTTTCTTTCGCTGTCTCTTTCTTTCTCTCTCTCTCTCTTTCTCTCTCTCTCTTTTCCTCCTCTCTCTCTCTCTCTCTCCTCCTCCTCCTTCTTCTTCTTCGTTTTCTTCTTGTTCTTGTTTTTCGTCTTGTTGTTGTTCTTCTTCTTGTTCTTCTTCATCATCATCATCTTCTCCTTCTTCTTCCCTTTCTCATCTCTCTCTCTTCGCTCTATATTTCTCTGCGTCTCTCTATTACCGTTCGTTGCTGTTATGTCCTTGTGGTCCGTTAAGGAAATGGCTGACTTGCCGGGGTTAGTATCATTGTGTGTTGTTATTGTTCTTTCTCTCTGCTTCTTCTTCTTCTTCTACTTCCTTTTCTTATCTTTCGGGTTTTGTTTTTGCGTCTGAGTTTGTCTCTCTCTCTCTGTCTCTCTCATTCTCGCTCTTTTCTTTCTTTTTCTTTTCTTTCTCTTTCTCTTTCTCTTTCTCTTTCTCTTTCTCTCTCTCTCTCTCTCTCTCTCTCTTTCCCTCTCTACATAGTCCTCTCAACAAAAAGAGAAAGAAAGAATAAATAAAACAAAGAAAAAGAAAAGAGAGAAAGAAAAAGGAGAAAGAAAATAGAGAGAAAGAAAAAGAAAGAAAGAAAGAAAAAAGGGAGACAGAAGAAGGAGAAACAAAAACAAAAAAAACAAAAACAAAAAAAGAAAAAAAGAAAGAAAACTTGAAAAAAATATATACACAAAAAAAAAATAATTATAATAAATAAAAGAATAATAAAACAAGGTCTTACAAGAATGAAAATATAGCTCAAAAAATAGATTAAAAAAAAAAAAAAAAATTAAACGCTAGGATCAGCTGGAAGTTGCTAGGCTCAGCCAGGCTTCCGCTCCCCCCTCCCCCCGCCTATCCTTACGGTCCTCCCTCCTCCCTCCCCCTCCCGCCCTTGGCCTTGCGGAGAATTACGGTCCACTCCATATAACGGTGCCTACGTTCTCTCGGTGAATGACTCGACGCCTGCCCCCCCCCTCCCCCTCCCCTGCCCGTTCCTCTCTCGGGGTTTCTTACTCTCCCTCCCTCCTCCCCCTTCCCCTTCCTCTCTCGGGTTTCTTACTCTCCCTCCTCCCTCCCCCTTCCCCTTCCTCTCTTGGGGTTTCTACTCTCCCTCCTCCTTCCCTCCCCGGGGTTTCTCTCACTCTCCCTTACTCCCCCCTCCCCTTCTCCTCTCTCCCACCCTTCTCCTGGGGTCTCTCCCTCTCCTTCCCCCTCTCCCTCCCCTTCCCCTCTCCTTCCCTTCTTCCTGGGTTCTCTTACTCTCCCTCCCCTTCCCCTCTCTCCCCCCTTCTCCTGGGTTCTCTGACTCTCCCTCCCCCTCCCTCTCCCGGGGTTTCTCCTGGTTCTCTCACTCTCCCTCCCCTTCCCTCTCTCTCCCTTTTTCATCTATTTGCTATTATTTTTATTGTTATTGGTTATCTGTTTCTCTCGCTCTCTTTTCGTTTAATTTTCTCTGATTCTTAATTCGCTCTTCATTTCTTCATCAACTTTTGTCGTCGTCTTTCATTCTTCTTCAATCCTATTTTTACGTATTTCTTCATTTATTCTTCTATTTCTGTCTATTCCTCTCACTCTCCTTCCGTCTGCTTCTCTCTCCTTTGCCTTTAATTTCGGTATTTTTCTGTTGTTGTCTGTTTCTTTTATTCTTCTTTCGTGTTTCCCAATTCCTTCTTCTTTTACTGTCTAGTTCTTTCACTTTCGCTAAATTCATTTTTCATTTGTTATTTTTTGTCTTTCTTTTATTGACGCTTCTCGTATTTCCTTCCACGCTCTTTCGTATCTCCTAAATTCACACACATAACCACAAGCTAACACACACACACACACGTTTACACACGCATAGACACAGTCACTCTCTCTCTTTCTCTTCGCCCTCCCTCCCTCCCTCTCTCTCTCTCTCTCTCTCTCTCTCTCTTCTCTCTCTCTCTCTCTCCCTTGCCTCTCTCTCTCTCTCTCTTGCTCTTTCTCTCTCTCTCCTCTCTCTCTCTCTCTTCTCTCTCTCTCTCTCTCTCTCTCTCTCTCTCTCTCTCTCTCTCTCTCTCTCTCTCTCTCTCCTCTCTCTCTCTCTCTCTCTCCCTCACATCTCTCCCTCCCCTCTCTCTCTCTCTCTCTCTCCTCCCCTCTCTCTCTCTCTCTCCCTTCCCTCTCTCCCTCTCTCTCTCTCTCACACAAACAAGCAATACACACACGCACAATTCCCCCTCCCTCCTCCTGCACACACACGTATAAAACACACACACACGCACACATCCCCCTCCTTCCTCACCCACACACA
>NC_091588.1:26099940-26107440 GCF_042767895.1 Penaeus vannamei
TCCTCCGTGTCTCCCTCTTCTCCGTCAGCTGCGTTCCCGACCAAGACGTGGCGATTCCCGTGTTGCCATGCTCAGCCGTAGCGGTTCGGGAGGTGCGGGACCTTTCGGCGTCGCGAAACTAACTGTAGGTGATGATTTGGTGGCAATCTGTGCTCTTTGGAATAGGGGGGAGGCAGGCAGGGGGGGAAGGGAAGGGAAGAGGGAAGCGGCTCTCCCTCTCTCTCTGTCTCTGTCTGTCTGTCTGTCTCTCTCTTTCTCTCTTTCTTTCTCTCTCTTTCTCTCTCTCTTTCTCTCTCTCTCTATGTCCCTGTCTCTCTCTCCCTCTCTCTCTCCCTATCCCTCTCTCTCTCTCTCTCTATCTCTCTCTCTCTCTCTTCCTCTCCCTCTCTCTATCTCTCTCTCTCTCTCTCTCTCTCTCTCTCATTTTTACCCGATTCTCTTCTGTATTTTTTTTAATTTTTTGTTTTTTTGTATATTTTTTTTCTTCCGCTGAGCTCTCCTACTCTCTCTCTCCTTTCTGGCTCTTTCTCTTAACACTCTACAAGCTTCCCATGCTTCCTTCCCTCTAACATTCCCTCCTCTCTCACTCCTTCCCTTCTTTCTCACAACACAGATCTCCCTTCTTTCCCTCCCTCCCTCTCTACTTCCTTCTCATCGCTCCCTCCTCCTTCTCTCCCATTCCTCCACTCCCTCCACCCACCCTCCCTTTCCTTTCCTCCCTCCACCCACCCTCCCTTCCCCTCCCTCCACCCTACCCTCCCCTCCCACCCTCCCTCACTTCCCCTCCCACCCTCCTTTCCACCCTCCCTCCTTTCCTTCCTCCATCTCCCCATCCACCCACCCATCCTCCCTTCCCCTCCCTCCTTCCCACCCTCCCTCCCCTCCTTTCCTTCCTCCATCTCCCCACCCACCCACACACCCACCCTCCCTTCCCCTCCCTCCCTCCCTCTCCTCCCACCCTCCCTCCCTCCCCTCTCCTCCCTCCTCCTCTAACCGAAGTGTTTTTTTTCCGGTCATAAACCCTCCGTCGATTAGCCAGCGCTGTTGTTTCGCCGATTCTGCAATTGCAACGTGCACCGGGAAAGGAGATGTAGGAGTGTGTGGATAAATGGATGGAACAGAAGCAGAGGATAAAGGTAGAAATAGAGCGAATGAGTAGATAGGATGAATGGAGCAGAAGCAGAGGATAAAAGTAAAAGATAAAAGATAAATGAAATAGAAGTGGGCATAAAAGTAGAAATAGAGCGAATGAGTAGATGGGATGAATGAAATAGAAGTGGGCATATGAGTAGATGGGATGAATGGAACAGAAGCAGAGGATAAAAGTAGAAATAGAGCGAATGAGAGGATAAAAGTAGAAATAGAGCGAATGAGTAGATGGGATGAATGGAACAGAAGCAGAGGATAAAAGTAGAAATAGAGCGAATGAGTAGATAGGATGAATGGAACAGAAGCAGAGGATAAAAGTAGAAATAGAGCGAATGAGTAGATAGGATGAATGGAACAGAAGCAGAGGATAAAAGTAGAAATAGAGCGAATGAGTAGATAGGATGATGATAATAGAAGTGGGTATAAATAAATGGATAAATGGATGGAACAGAAGCAGAGGATAAAAGTAGAAATAAAGCGAATGAGTAGATGGGATGAAGGAAATAGAAGTGGGTATAAATAAATGGATAAATGGATGGAACAGAAGCAGAGGATAAAAGTAGAAATAGAGCGAATGAGTAGATGGGATGAAGGAAATAGAAGTGGGTATAAATAAATGGATGGAACAGAAGCAGAGGATAAAAGTAGAAATAGAGCGAATGAGGAGAGAGGATGAAGGAAATAGACGTGGGTATAAATAAATGGATAAATGGATGAAACAGAAGCAGAGGATAAAAGTAGAAATAGAGCGAATGAGTAGATAGGATGAATGAAATAGTAGTGATGATGGTAATGATAATGGTGATTGAATAGATAGGATGGATGAAATGGTGATGATGATAATGATAATGGTGATGATAAAGATTGTAATAATCACAACAATAACATCAATAATGATAATAATACAAAAATGAAAATAATAAATAATTATCATATTATCATTATTAATATGATAATAGTAATATAATTGATAATCTTGGTAAGGATAATAATAATAACAATAGTAATAAAAAGATTATTAACTTATTTCATTCATAACGTTTACCAACTCGTCCGAATCCATTTCCGAGTGTGTTCGAATCTTGTTGATTTGACTTCGACTAGAATGTAAACAATGCTTTTTCTTCTTTAAATACAATCATACTGCTGACATCACGTTACTTTTTTCAATTATAAAAAGGCATTTAATCAAGTATTTTTGAAATATAAAAAATAAATACACTATCAGAATTTAAGAAAGATTCGCCGTTAATCTCCAAGACAATAAATAAGTTGATACATGAATAAATAAATAAGTTGATATATGAATAAATAAGTCAATCAACAAGTGAATATATAAATATATAAATACATAAGTAGATAGATAAATGAATATATAATTAAACAAATAAATAAATACATGAATGGAGATATAACTAAAGACATAAATGAATTGTTAAATAAATAGATAGATAGATAAACAAACAAACAATTAAACAAACAAAACAACAACTACATGAACAAACACTCGAACACACTCGACCGCCGCATAGCACTTTCCTCCCCCCAGAGCGAGACGCGCGAAGCCACGAATTCCTCCTCCATTCTCGTCCCTACCGGCGGGTGTCATAGAGGCCAAAATGCTACTCGGAAACACAGGTTCGTTGACCATCTGACCTGGAGTTCAACACCCGGTCACTGCCTACTGCTGGTCCCGGCGACACGGAAGTATAGGCTCTGCGCGTAACGGAAATAAGTACCAATTTTCCCTGTTTTGCGGGTTTTGTGTCGTCAAATCAGCTGTTTCCTTCTCGTAAAGAAATCAAAGCGAAGCTGGGAATTTAAATACGTTTTGGGGCTATTATCAGCTTCGATATGATGAGTAAATGCTATTGTGAACTGCTATCGGTGACAGGAGCGCTAAAAGCCAACATTTACCGTTAGTATTGTGTGTGTATAAAGGCCAAAATAATGATATTGGTAATAATGACAATATACCTATAATTGTATATATTGTGTATTTGATAAATGAAGTAAACAATTCACAGCTGATTGGAAATATGGTTATTAACGGGTTGTTTGTTAAAATTTCGCTAAGTCCGGTCCGGTGAATATCAACTTTATACGGAAATTCATATTCACTGAAATAAAGGCACATCTATCAGTCTAAATATTCATATCTAACAGATAGGAAGACAAAAGAAATATATCTATCAGTCTAGACGTATTTATTTATTTATTTATTTATTTATCTTTATTTATATTTGTTTATTTATTTATTTATTTATTAGATTTATCTACCGAAAAGATAGATAGATGAATCCATATCTATTAGTCTAGGCATAATTATCTACCTGATAGATAAATGTATATCTATCAGCTTAGACATGCATATTTACGGGATAGATAGACAGTAAGAAAATATTTATCAGTCTAGACATTCATATATACCGGGCAGATAGATAGATAAATGTATATCTATCAGAGAGACAGATATGCATCTATGTCTGTCTGTATGCATGTCCGTATGTCTGAATATTCATTAGGTCTCATACAAATTCCACAAAACCGGGCTGTAATTATGTTAATTAGACTGAAATTATAATCAAATTTTTCCAGAGTTGATATATTTTTCACTTTTTTTCACTTTTTTCAAAGATTTATAGGATTGCCTCGATCTATAATGACATAATAAGTAAATATCGAATTAATTGTTGATTGTTATTAAGAATAGATTACAATATTGTTCGTTTAAATTGGTACTGTTACCTTTAATAATAAATTTAACACGTACATCCTTATGTTGTTATATCATGTTGTTGGATGTTATATCATAATTGACATTATCATAATTATCATCATTATTATAACAATAATCATAACAATTATAGGTATTGTCATTATTACCAATATCATTATTGTTATCAAAATTTCCATTAGTCATGTTATCATCGATATTAACATTGTTATTATAACTAATATTGTCATTATCGATATCCTTATCCTTAGTATTAAAACACTCATTGTCATCTTCATTATATACAGATGTAGGTTTCATAAATATATACTTGAATACGTGTGGAAGTGAATTAAAAATATTGAAAACCAAAAAAAAAGGATTAATAGTGAAATTAATATAAAAAAGAAAACCGAAATTAGATGCTGAAAATAAACAAGTAATTACCAGAACTGAGCACTGTAAAAAAATCCTTTATTGAACTTAATTAAGCAATGGAAATAATCAACTATTTAAATCGACCATTGAATAAATGAAATATGAAATCAAATATTGCAAAAATTAGCAAGCCTCAATAAATAAACTTTAGTTCTAAATACCACAAATCATTAAGCACAGAATACAACAAATATTCATCTGCAACATACTATAATTTCACATGCAGCCTGATGGTATATTATCCAGTATATTATCCAGTATACTGTATCATACGATTTATTACATAGTAAAACACCTTTCATATTGTGTAACATGTTCAGTTCAAGTTTTATTATCTTCTATAAATTAATGAAAGGAGGGTATATTATCGTAGAATCACATGCATGCAAGCATACATACATACATGCACGTACGCACACAGACGCATACACAGAAGCGTATACACAAACACGCGTACACATACACACACACACACACACACACACACACACGAACACACACACACACACACGAACACAGACACACACACACACACACACACACACACACACACACAAAAAAAAAAAAAAAAAAAAAGATAAAGGAAATACATAGCATATATATATATATATATATATATATATATATATATATATATATATATATACAAACATATATATGTATACATAATAGATAAATAAAATCAACAAAACAACATACAAATACAGAAGACAAATCGAATCAGCCTTAAACATTAAAGAAGAAGAAGAAGAAGAAGAAGAAGAAGAAGAAGAAGAAGAAGAAGAAGGAGAAGGAACAGCAAAGACAAACAAGCAAACAAACAAACAAAATGAATGCAGAAATAGGCATAGGAACTCCCAGGCAGCGACCCAGCGGCGTTCACCCCCCCCCCTCTCTCTCCCTTCCTCTCTCCCTTCCTTCCGTTTCTCTCTCCTTCTCTCCCTCTCTCCCTTCCTTCCTTTTCTCCCGTCCTTCCTTTTCTCTCTCCTTCTCTCCCTTCCTTCCTTCCTTTTCTCTCTCCTTCTCTCCCTCTCTCCCTTCCTTCCTTTTCTCTCTCCTTCTCTCCCTCTCTCCCTTCCTTCCGTTTCTCCCTCTCTCCCTTCCTTCCGTTTCTCCCTCTCTCCCTTCCTTCCGTTTCTCCCTCCCTACCTTCCTCTTTTCACTCTCCTTCTCTCTCCTCTCTCTCTCTCCCTCTTCCTCCTTTTCTCTCTCCTTCTCTCCCTCTCTCCCCTTCCTTCCTTCCTTCCTTTTCTCTCTTCCTTCTCTCCTCTCTCTCCCTTCCGTTTCTCCCTCTCTCCCTTCCTTTTCTCTCTCCTTCTCTCCCTCTCTCCCTTCCTTCCTTTTCTCTCCTTCTCTCTCTCTCTCCCTTCCTTCCTTTTCTCTCTCCTTCTCTCCCTCTCTCTCTCCCTTCCTTCCTTCCTTCTCTCTCTCCTTCTCCCCCTCTCTCCCTTCCTTCCTTCCTTCCTTTTCTCCCTCCTTCTCTCCCTTCCTTCCTTTTCTCTCTCCTTCTCTCCCTTCCTTCCTTCCTTCCTTCCTTCCTTTTCTCTCTCCTTCTCTCTCTCTCTCTGTCCCTTCCTTCCTTCCCTCCCTTACTTTTCTCTCTCCTTCTCTTCCACTCTCCTTTCCTTCCCTCCCACCCCCTCCCTCCCTCCCTCCCTCCCTTCCCTCCCCCCTCCGGTCATCCGGTGTTTGACCCTGAAAATCGGAAACCGCGCGACCTGAACAATGAACAGCCGATGAACAGATGAACAGCCGTCACCCTCGCCCTGAACAATGAACAGCCGATGAACAGATGAACAGCCGATGAACAGATGAACAGGCGATGAACAGATGAACAGGCGATGAACAGATGAACAGCCGTCACCCTCGCCCTGAACAATGAACAGCCGATGAACAAATGAACAGCCGATGAACAGATGAACAGCCGTCACCCTCGCCCTGAACAATGAACAGCCGATGAACAGATGAACAGGCGATGAACAGATGAACAGCCGTCACCCTCGCCCTGAACAATGAACAGCCGATGAACAGATGAACAGCCGATGAACAGATGAACAGGCGATGAACAGATGAACAGGCGATGAACAGATGAACAGGCGATGAACAGATGAACAGCCGTCACCCTCGCCCTGAACAATGAACAGCCGATGAACAAATGAACAGCCGATGAACAGATGAACAGGCGATGAACAGATGAACAGCCGATGAACAGATGAACAGCCGATGAACAGATGAACAGCCGATGAACAAATGAACAGCCGATGAACAGATGAACAGCCGTCACCCTCGCCCTGAACAATGAACAGCCGATGAACAGATGAACAGCCGATGAACAGATGAACAGGCGATGAACAGATGAACAGCCGATGAACAGATGAACAGCCGATGAACAGATGAACAGGCGATGAACAGATGAACAGGCGATGAACAGATGAACAGGCGATGAACAGATGAACAGCCGTCACCCTCGCCCTGAACAATGAACAGCCGATGAACAAATGAACAGCCGATGAACAGATGAACAGCCGTCACCCTCGCCCTGAACAATGAACAGCCGATGAACAGATGAACAGCCGATGAACAGATGAACAGGCGATGAACAGATGAACAGCCGTCACCCTCGCCCTGAACAATGAACAGCCGATGAACAGATGAACAGCCGATGAACAGATGAACAGGCGATGAACAGATGAACAGGCGATGAACAGCCGTCACCTCGCTCGTTCACCCCTTCCGTTGCTCGGGTTTGAACTTTGTGTACTTACACGCACGCGTTCATACGGCGCGTGTGTACATGGTCTATGTAAGTACTTGCGTGTGTACACATGTGTAATACATACATACATAGGGAAGTACAGACATGCATAGAATTTTCTCTCTCTCTTCTCTCTTCTCCTTCCTATTTTGTTCTTTTCGTGTTCCTTCTTTGTCTGTTCTTTCTCTTTCTCTTTTCTATTTTCTTTCTTCTCTCGTTTTCTTTCCTTCTCTCTTCTTTTTTTCTCTCTCTTTTTCTTTCCTTCTCTTTTCCTTTCTTCTCTCTCTTTTCTTCTTTCTTTCTCTCTTCCCTCTTTTTCTTTTTTCTCTCTCTTTTTCTTTCCTTCTCTTCTCTTTCTCTTTCTTCTCTCTTCTTCTCTTTTCCTTTCTCCTCATTTTTGTCTCTTTTATTTCCTTCTCTTCACAGTTTCTCTTTTCCTCTT
>NC_091588.1:26129940-26139940 GCF_042767895.1 Penaeus vannamei
AGATAGATATAGATATAGATATAGATAGATAAGAAGATAGATAGATATAGATATACCTTTGGAGAGTTGACTTTGAAGGAAAGAGAAATTCTGTTTACACGCACTGAGTTTGTTGTTGTTTGTGCACAAAGATGACCTTCCTCGTCCAAAAATGAGCTTTATTTAAATGTGCAAAAATCTAATATATTCATCTAAGGATTTCTTTTTTTTCCCCGCAAAACAAAGTGAATATACGTAAAAATTAACTGTTCTATTTTGATGTTTATTTTGGTTCATTTGTCGTCTTGTTCTCAATCTTTTAGACTTTTAAATCCCTGAACAAATCCTCACTTGCTTTATTTACTTATTCGTATATCTATGTCTTCGTTGTACGATTTTATCATAAAATGATGCCTGGAAAATATAACCATATCTTATTCATGATTTTATGCCTAAAGAAATTCGAATAAATTTATTTTCTTATTCATATAAAAAGAAATATGTTATCTTGTATTATTTCTACAGAAAAAAAAAGAAAATAGTTGAGTTATATTGAAGAAATAAAAAACATATTTTCATCTTTGTCATTATTATTTTCCCGATTTTATGCCCAAAGAAAATTTGATAACCCTTTTGCCTTATTAATAATGATAATAATAATAATAATAATATATATTATTAATAATGATAATAATATAATAATAATAATAATAATAATAATAATAATAATAATAATAATAATAATAATAATATTAATTCATAAAAATTAATAATAATAAAAACATGAATAATATAAACCGTTTTGTCTTACTCATACAAGAAAAAAAAAGAAAATAAACAAATAAAAAAGATAAATAAAAGATTATATATATCGAAATTAGATAACTTTTCGTCTTATCCATAAAGAATAATCCCTCTGTTTACCCAAATTATTCAGAGATAAGAAATATTAAATTAATAGAATAGAAATAAAATGAATTAAACTCCCATTAAACTGTAGCGACGCCCTCACTTAGCCAGACCTGTCGCCTTAAAGGAAAAAAAAAACAATTACCAATAAAAGCAACTGTCAAAAAAAAACGAGAAAAAAGAAAGAAAAAGCGAAAACAAACAAACAAACAAAAAGAGAAAAAAGATGTCTATGTGTGTGTGTGTGTGTGTGATTGTGATTGTGTGTGTATGTGTGTGTGTGTGTGTGTGTGATTGTGTGTGTGTGTGTGATTGTGTGTGTGTGTGATTGTGATTGTGTGTGATTGTGTGTGTGTGTGTGTGTGTGTGTGCGTGCGTGTGCGTGCGTGTGTGTATGTGCGTGCGTGCGTGCGTGCGTGCATGTGTGTCGAGGAAAGCAATTATCAAGAAAAAAAATCAAGAAAAACAATAAAAAAAAGGAAAATCAACTGAGATCAGCGCTAGTTGGCCCTGAGTGCCACCGAGCCATAGCAAGGAGGGTCGCTGGCCACCTCCGCGCACCGCTCAACGTCGCGTAGTGTCAGGCAAGTTGGCACCTGGAGTGGCACTCTGAGGCCTCGGGTTGGCAGCTGACCTCTCTTGACCTTGTGTGACTCTCCTAAGGGTATGACCTCGAAGTGACTCCTAAGGGGCTATGGCACTCCTAGGGGCATGTCTTCGAATGGCTCTCCGAATGGCATGACCTTGTATGGCACTCGAAGGTGGCATGACCTCGCTTTGACCTCCTGTAGGGGTATGAACTCACAGGACTTTCCAAGGAGTTTGCTGTTGTATGGCATGACCTCGAGGGAGGGGAGGGGAGGAGAGGGGAGGGAAGGGAGGGGAGAGGGAAGGAAGCGAGGGGAAGGGAGGTGGAGGGGAGGGGAGGGAGGGGAAGGGAAGGGGAGGAGGGGGGAGGGAAGGGAAGGGAGGGGAGGGGAGGGGAGGGAGGGGAGGAGAGGGGAGGAGAGAGAGGGGAGGGAAGGGAGGGGAAGAGAAGGGAGGGGAAGAGAGGGGACGGTAGGGGAAGAGAGGCAGGGGAGGGGAAGAGAGGGGAGGGAGGGGAGGGGAGGGAAGGGGGAAGGGGAAGGGGAAGGGAGTAATTGAAAGAGAGGGGAGGGAAGGGAGGGGAGGGGAATGGAGGGAAGGGAGGGAGGTGAAGGGAGGGGGAGGGAAGGGAGAGAGGGGGAATGGAGGTGCAGGAGGGGAGGGGAAGGGAAGGGAGGGGGAAGGGAAGGGAAGGGCGGGGAAGGGAAGGAGGGGAGGGGAAGGAAAGGGCGAAGGGGAGGGGGAAGGGGAGGGAGGTGGAGGGAGAGGGGACGGGAAGGGGGGGGAGGTGGAGGGGAGGGGAGGAGAGGAGAGAGGAAGGCAGGGAGGGGAAGGGAGGTGAGGAGAGGGGAGGGAAGGGAGGGGAGGGGAGGGAAAGGGAGGGAGGTGTATCTACGTGGCTGGAGGAGTGAGAGGCGGGGTCACGTGACTGCCACCCTGCCTGCCTATTATCCAACTAGCTGGCCCTCCTCTCGCGGCTGTGCCTCTGGGTTGACCCCTCCCTCCCTCCTCTCTCCTTTCATCCCTTCCTCCCCCCCCTCTCTCTCCCTTCTTCCCTCCCCTCTCTCCCCTTCTTCCCCTTCCCCCTCTCCCCCTCTCTCCCTTCTTCCCTCAATTCTCCTCCTTCTCCTTCCTCGATTCTCCCTTCCTTCCTCCTTCTTCTCCCTCCCTCTTCTTCTCCTCCCTTCTCTCCTCCATCCTCCCCCCTTCTTCCTTCCCCACTCACTCCTCCTTTCTCCTCCCTCTCTTTCTTTTTATTTCTTTCTCTGCTCTCTTCCCCCTTCTATTCCTCTCTCTTCCTCTTTCTTTCTTTTCTTCTCTCTTTCTGTCTCCTTCCTTTGCCTTTTCTGAATTCCTTGGCTCTCCCCCTCCTTAATTTTATTCACTTCTTCGCTTACTTCAATCTGCATATCCCTTTCTCCTCTTCTCATTCTCCCTCCCTTTCTCCCCCTTTCCATTCCTTTTGCTAAAACCCTTCTTCCAGTCCCTCCCTCCCCCGCCTTCTTCCCCCTCTCTCTCCCTTTTCTCGTCTACCCTCTTCTTCCCTCTCTTTCCCCTTCATCCCGTTTACTTCCCTCTTCTTCCCCCTCTCTCCCTTTTTCCCCTCACATCCTCCTTTCCCTCCGTCAACCTTTTTGCCACTTGGCCCCTTGTTCTGTTCCTCTGCTCCCCTCCACCTTTCTTCCTTACCCCTACCCTAGCCCCCCCACTATCCTTCTGGCCCTCCCCTTAGTCTTCCTAACCCTCACCCCTCCTTCAGTCTACCCTTCCCCATCCTCCCTCAATTCCCGCTGCCTCTTCCCTTCTCTCCCCAACCCAATCCTTCTTACATCCATTACCAACAAGCCCCCTACCCCACACCGCCCCTTCCCTTCCCCCTCCCTCCTTTCTTTCCCCCTAATCCCCAGTCTCCTGCTCTCCCCCCCCCCAAACCATCCCATCCTCCTTCCCTCTCCCCATGATTCCCCAAACCCCCATCTTTATCCTTCTTCTTCTTCCCCTTTCCCTCCCTCCCTTCAAAACCTCCTAACCCCTCCCCTACCCCCTAAACCCCCCTCTTCTATCCTTTTCCTCTTCCTCTCCTCCCCTTCAAAACCTCCTCAAACCCCCCTCCCTACTCCCTCAACCTCCCCTCAGCTTTCCCCTTCCTCCCCCTCCCTCTACTCTCTCAACCCCCCTACTCCCTTTCCTTCCTCCTCTCCCCCTACTTTCCTCACCCTCTCCCTCTCTCCCTCCCCGTCCTCCCCTCTTCGTGACCTTGACGGAATTAGCTCCCCCTCTCGGCTGACAGCTCCACCAGGTCGCCGTCGCAGGCTGACACTAGACGCTGACACATTCCCTCGGGTGTTCGCTGACACTCGCTGCCGCCAGAGTGACCCCTGTGACTCCCCCCCCCCTCGAGAGTGCCAAACAACAGGGCTTGGGGCATTCTCACCAGCCCTCCCTTTCCCCCTCTCTCCCTCTCTCCTCGTTATCCTTGCTTATCCCGGTGTTGTGAAAGCAGTGTGGAAGGAGGGGTGGGGGAGGGAGAAGGAGGGAGGGAGGGAGAAGGGGGGAGGGAGAAGGAGGGAGGGAGGGAGGGAGGGAGAAGGGGGGAGGGAGGGAGGGAGAAGGAGGGAGGGAGGGGGAGAAGTGGGGGGAAAGGGGAGGGAGGGGAGAGGTAGGTAAGGAGGAAAGGAGAGAGAGAGAGAGAGAGAGAGAGAGGGAGAGAGAGAGAAAGAGAAAGAGAGAGCGAGAGAGAAAGAAAGAGACAGATAGAACGAGAGAAAACAAATTGAGAGAGAGAGAGAGAGAGAGAGAGAGAGAGAGAGAGAGAGAGAGAGAGACAAACAAATTGAGAGAGACACACGAGAGGCACACACGAAGAAATAAACAAACCAAATCAAAACAAAAGGGGACACAGGATTAGCGAAGTCGAAACACAAGATGAAACTGTCTCGATACTTTACGTCAAGCGTTTCGAAGCTACGAATCTTTTGTTATAGGCTACCGTAGATTGTTTGTTTTACTTATTACCTCCTGATAAAATACTCTGATGCTATAACGTTAATTACTCCACAATTAAATGATAAACTTCGATCATTGTCTTTGAAAGCTCTCCTAATACTATGAGAGAACTTCTGTTAAGACGGGCTGGTCATTTGACATGATCTGACACGTCAAATGATTTTAAATATTCACTCAGATCTGACACGTCAAATGATTTTAAATATTCACTCAGATCTGACACGTCAAATGATTTTAAATATTCACTCAATCTCAATAATGACTATTTGAAAGTATTAAGAGGCCTAGCAGAGAGGAAAACGGGAATATTACCCTTTCTTCACTACTTATTGAATTAATATTGTTTAAATCTTAGCTTCTAATGTCTGCTCAGGCTAAGGTCACACTAGTCGTCTCTGACCTGGGATCCCGAGACAGCCTCACCGAAGCCAGGTCAGCTGACCAACCAAAATCTGTGGCTGTCTAGGGATCCCACGACATAGAAGACTAGTGTGACCTCAGCTTGAGCAGACCATAGAAACTAAGATTTAAATAATATTAAGTCAGTAAATAATGTGACCTAAGCTTCTGAGACAGGTAAGTTTTTTTCCCATCACGTTATCTTTAAAATTCTTATATCCTTCCCTTCATCTTTCTTAGTTCTTCCTTCTACATTCTTCCATGTGTTCTCTTCTACTGCGAGGAACGTATTTCTTCGGTTAAGGCATGGCTATACACCATTCGCAGCCATATTTACAATTTCCTTCGCTATTACGCGTATCTCGATCCCCCGATAAGAGTCGCCGAGGTGCGAAGCCGAGTAAAAACAAACTCTAAAACCCCATAAAAGAAGAAGAGAAGAGTAAAAACAAACAAACAAATGGTTAGGGCTCACCGCTATCGCTGGTATGCATCTGGGTGACTCTGATTTCACGGGTTTACTGTATTTCACTTATTACAATTGCAGGTTATGCCATACGAAGACTTTTTTCTTCGGAGCTCCAACCTGCCTGTTTTTTTCGAAGCTTTAGTTCATCTGTCTCGAAAGCTCCACGTCCTTTGATTCATATATCCGCCTTCCCTTTTGTTTCGAAGCTTCGTATTCTCCATTTCGAAGCACTAATGCCTTTGTCTCGAAGCTCCGTGTCCTCTGTTTCGAAGCATCGCCTTCCGTATTTCAATTGATTTTATAACCACCGATTCAAATTTCCAAGCTCAGCTGTTTCGGAGCTTCATATCCACCGTTTCGGAGCTTCACATCCTCTATTTCCGGCCGAAGGTATTTACGTCGACGAAAACCCAGCAATTAGGACATAATTAGTCGCGGTTCCGGTGACGAATTGCTCGTCCGCCACGCCGCTGCGCCCTGGCACTCATCCCTTGATATATGGCGTCGACTGATGACTTGGTTTGCGCGGAGGAAAAAAAATAAAAAATAAAAAAGAGAAAAAAGGAATAAAAAGAAGACAAAAATACCTCTTTGGTCTCGGTATTCCAACGATTTCGACTTTATTCTCGACTTGTTATTTTTTTCTTCTGATGCTCAGAAGTTTTGCTAAATCGGTTCTTTCAACTTTTGTTTTTATTTCCTCGATTTCCTAACTTCATTATCCCGGACTTCTGTTTATATTCCTTGAACTTCTCCATTCCCTTAGCTTCCCCATATCCTCATCCCCCCTCCCCCCATTCTCTCAACACTCACCCCTCCCCCATATATCCCCCAAAGCCCCCTCCCCAAGCCTCTCCTATCCTATCCTCCCATCCCCAACCCCCCAACATCTCCCACTTACCTTTCCCCCTAATCCTTAACACCCCCCTTCCCCAACCTACCCTCTCTCCTCTCCCTCCAGCATCACCCCCAACTTCAACTCGTTCATTCCCCCCCCTTACTCCACCCTCTCTCTCTCCTAACTTCCCACCTTTCTCTCCTTCTTACCCCTCCCTTTCCTCTCTCTCCCTTCACACCCCTCCTTCCTTCTCCCTCTCCCTCTTCCCTCCCTCTCCCCCCCCTCTTCTCCCTCATTCCTCCCTCCCTCTCCCCTCATCCCCCTCCTCCCTCCCTCCCTCCCTCCTCCCTCTTCTCTCCCTCCTTCCCCTCATCCTCCCCCCCTACCCTACCCTCCTCTCTTCCCTCCCCCATCCCCCCCTTCACCCCCCCCCTCCCCCTCATCCCCCCTCCCCCCCTCCCCACCCTCCCTCCTCATCCTCTCCTCCCCCCCCTCCCCCCTACCCTCCCCCCTCCCCCTTCCCACCCTCCCCCTCCCTCTCTCTCTCTCTCTCCCACACCCATTATCCTGATCTCGACTTTTAATCCTTCAAATAATCCTTCTAATCCAAGAAAAAGGAAGACGGATGGCCCTTGTTCCTCGGGGATTAACTGGGTCGTTTGGGGCCGAATCGCCAGGTGGAAATGACGGGGAAATGAGGACCTCGTTGTCGGGAGCGAATGGGGGGGAGGGGGGGAGGGAGGGGGGGAAGGTAGGGAGTGAGGGAGATGCAATAAATGGAAGAAAGGAGAGAGAATGAGAGAGAGGAGGAAATGAGCGAGAGAGAATGCGATAGATGGAGGAGGGGAGGGGAGGGGAGGGGAGAGGGGGAAGGTAGGGAGTGAGGGAGATGCGATAAATGGAGGAAAGGGAGAGTAGAGAGAGGAGGAAATGAGCGAGAGGAATGCGATAGATGGAGGAGGGAGGGGAGGGGGAAATGTAGGGAGTGAGGGAGATGCGATAAATGGAGGAAAGGAGAGAGAGAGAGAGGAGGAAATGAGCGAGAGAGAATGCGATAGATGGAGGAGATGAGAGAGAGAATAGATAAATGGAGGAAAGGAGAGAGAGAGAGGAGGAAATGAGCGAGAGAGAATGCGATAGATGGAGGAGATGAGAGAGAGAATAGATGAATGGAGGGAATATAGAGAATACGATAGATGGAGAAAATGAGAAAGAGAATACGACAGATGGATGAAATGAGAGAGAGAATACGATAAATGGAGGAAATGAAAGGAGTGAATAAAATACAGTTAATGAATTGGGAAAATTTGAAGAAATGAGGAAGATAACGCAATAGAAAAAAGGGAGGACATGAGAAAGAGAATACAATAAACAGAGGAAGCGAGGAAGAAAATACAATAAATAGAGGAAATGAGAAAGAAAATGGAATTGAAAAATTAAAAAATTAAATAAGTTCCAAAAATCACAAAAAGAGGGAATGAAAGAAAATACGATAAATGGAGGAAATTAAGAAAAAACGTAGACAGAGAGGCAAATAAACAGAGAAAGTAGGAGAAAGAGATAATGACCAAAGACCCAACCACTTGATAAAGAAAGAAAGGGAAAGAAAGAAAAAAAGAAAAGGCAAGAAAGAGAGAAATAAATAAAGAAAGAAGGAAAGGAGAGAAAGAAAGAAAGAAAGAAAGGAAAAGAAAAAAGAGAAAAATAGAAAAAAAAGGAAAAAAGAAAGGAAATAAATAAATAAAGAAAGAAAATGAATAAAAAAAGGAAAGAAAGAAAGTAAAAAACAATATATATATATATATATATATATATATATATATATATATATATATATATATATATATATATACAAATAAATAAATAAATATATATATATATATATATATATATATATATATATATATATATATATATATATATATATATATATATATATATATATATATATAACTGGGGACGAATGAAATCAAAGTAAAATATTTATTTAGACTGATAACGAATAGATATTAAAATGTGTAATAATATACAAAAAAATATAATAGAAAATTATATTAATGGTAAAAGAAGGATAGATGAAATCAAATAAAGAACAAATTGATGAACTGATAAGGAAATGATGACGATGATGATAATGAGAGAAGTAATGATAAAGAGGATGATATTGATAATAATGAGAATGAAAATGAAAATGGCATAGATAACGATGATGATGATGGTGGAAATGATGATAATGATAATGAAATAGAGATGAAAGTGTCATTTTTTCCTTCCCCCCCTTCCTCCCCCCCCTCTTCCTTCATCGGGAGTTCCTTCCAATGTCCCCTCCTGTCCTTTCCGTTTCCTCCTTCCTCCCTCCTCCCCTCCGCCTTCCCTCCCTCCTCCCCCCCCTCCGCCTTCCCTCCCTCCCTCCTCCCTCCCTCCGCCTCCCTCCGCCTTCCCTCCTCCTCCCCCTCCTCCTCCTCCCCCCTCCTCCCCTCCCTCCGCCTTCCCTCCACTCCCTCCCCCCTTCTTCCCTCCTCCCTCAGTCCTTCTTTTTCTCCTAAATTATCCCTTGTCTCCCTTCCTCTCTCCTTCCCTTCTCTCCCTCTTCCTCTCTTCCCTCCTTCTTATCTTTTCCTTCCCTCCTTCTCTCTATCTTCCTCTCTTCCCTCCTTCTTATCTTTCCTTCACGTTCGTCTCTCTATCTTCCTCTCTTTCCTCCTTCTTATCTCTCCTTCCCTCCTTCTCTCTATCTTCCTCTCTTCCCTTCTTCTTATCTCTCCTTCTCTCTCCCCTGTCTTTTCTCTCCTCTATACTCTCTCTCCACCCTCATTCTACCCTTCCTTCTCTCCTTGCTCCATCCTATCTTCCCTCCCACACTTTCCTACCCTCCTCCCTCCTCCCTCCCTCCCTCTCTTCTCCTCCTCCCGCCCCCCCCCTTCCCTCTCTCTCCTCCTCCCTCCCTCCCTACCTTCCCCTCTCTCCACCATTCCTCCTCTCTCTTTCCTCCCTCGCTCCACCCCTCTCCAACCCCTCTCTCCACCTTCCTCCCTTCCCACCCTCTCCTACCCCCCCCCCCTCTCCACCCTCCTGCCTTCTCTCCTCCCTTCTCATCCTCCCTCCACCCTCTCCCCACCCTCTCTCCTACCTCCCCATCCCCACCCTTCTCCCTACCTCCCATCCCCTCCCTCCCTCTCCCTCCCCACCCTTCTCATCCTCCCGATCCCTCTCCCACCTCCCCTCCCCCCCTCCCCACCCTCTCTCCTACCTCCCTCCCTCCCCCTCTCCTCCCTCCCTCTCCTCCCTCCCTTCTCATCCTCCCTGCCTCCCTCTCCTCCCTTTCACTCTACCCCCCTCCCCCTCCCCCCCCTGGATGGAGGGCGGTCACGCAGTGCCTGTGTTACCTGTGGGAGCAGTGACCCTCCGCCCGCCTGCCTGGCTCTCCGCGCTTGCACGCACGCACGCACGAACACGTACATACGCACATACTGACACCTAAGCACGCACATATACATACACAGAGAGAAGCACATCCACACTTGCATACGATCATATACGTACATACGCACATACAGGGACATTAGCACGCACATATACATACACAGAGAGAAGCACATCCACACTTACATACGATCATGCACGCACATACGCACATACAGGGACATTAGCACGCACATATACATACACAGAGAGAAGCACATCCACACTTACATACGATCATACACGTACATACACACACACGTACGTACGCACATAGACATACATACGCACACATGCATACGGAAATGCACACACGACGACGCGAACATTCGTAATTTTCCAATATTTCC
>NC_091588.1:26144940-26146800 GCF_042767895.1 Penaeus vannamei
ACAAATGACAGAAATATTATGCAAAGGTTACAGTGAATGTTGATGATTAATTTGATAATGTTGATGAGTTGACAGGACATTGATGGTGATGATAATAGTGATGATAATGGTGGTGATCATGGTGGTGATGATGATATTGGTGGTGATGAAAATAGTGATGATAATGGTGGTGATAATGGTGGTGATGATGATATTGGTGATGATATGGTGGTGATGATGATATTGGTGATGAAAATAGTGATAATGGTGGTGATGATGATATTGGTGGTGATAATGGTGGTGATGATGGTGATGATAATGGAGGTGGTGATAATATTGGTGGTGATAATCATGATGAAAATAGTGATGATAATGGTGGTGATCATGGTGGTGATGATGATGATGATGATGGTGATGATAATGGAGGTGGTGGTGATATTGGTGGTGATAATGATAATGGTGGTGATCATGGTGGTGGTGGTGATATTGGTGGTGATAATGATAATGGTGGTGATCATGGTGGTGGTGGTGATATTGGTGGTGATAATGATAATGGTGGTGATCATGGTGGTGGTGGTGATATTGGTGGTGATAATGATAATGGTGGCATGACTTTGGTGGTGGTGGTGATATTGGTGGTGATAATGATAATGGTGGTGATCATGGTGGTGGTGGTGATATTGGTGGTGATAATCATGATGATAATGGTGGTGATCATGGTGGTGATGATGATGATGATGATGATGATATTGGTGGTGATAATGATGATGATGGTGATGATAATGGTGGTGATGATGATATTGGTGGTGATAATGGTGATGAAAATAGTGATGATAATGGTGATGATGATGATATTGGTGGTGATAATGATGATGATGGTGATGATCATGGTGGTGATGATAATATTGGTGGTGATAATGATGATGATGATGATGGTGATGATAATGGAGGTGGTGATGATATTGGTGATGATAATGTTGGTGATGATGTTATTCATTATAATTATAGGATGATAATGATAGTGATGACGGTGGTGGTGATAATGATGATGATGTTGGTGATGATAATGAGATGGATAATAGTAACAATAATATTGCTGATATAGATAATGATAATAATGATAATAGTAGTGATAATGATAATAGTAATAATGATGATAAAAATGGTAACAAACAGGAATTTCTTTGAGGAAATAAAAGAAAGAATATATATATATATATATATATATATATATATTTTTTTTTTTTTTTTTTTTTTTTTTCTTTTTTCCTCTTTTTCTTTTTTTTTCTTTCTTTTTTTAATGTGATTTGGAATTGTATATCGTACTGATTATGCATTTGGTATTATATTATCATCATATCTGTTATTATCATTATTATCATTAATATCATTTTTATCATCATGATCTTTATTATCATCATTATTTTCGTTATTAATGTATCATTATCATAATTATTGTTATTATCATTTTTACTCCTACTATCATTATTATTGTTATAATCAATACTATTATTATTATTATTATTATCATCATTATCGTTGTCATTATCATTTTCATCATTACTATTGTTACTATTATTCTTATCATTACCATTTTCATTTTCATTATCACTATCTTTGTTATTGTTAACATAACTATTATTTTCATTCTAATCACTATCATTATCATTATTGTCATCATAAATATGGTCATTATTATATTGCTACTATTGACTGATTCATATATTCATTTCGAAAGAAATTACTAGGTAAAATAGAAGGGCTAATTACGTATATATAAATATATATATATATATATATATACATATATATATACATATACATATACGCATACACTCACACGTACAAACACACACACAAAAAGCCCCCCCCCCTCCCCCC
>NC_091588.1:26147300-26149800 GCF_042767895.1 Penaeus vannamei
TTTTGAAAAATTTCTGAAATTTTGTTTATTTTGAGCGAATTGTCGATTCTCCAGTCAGACGACAATGGTCGTTTCCGTCTGAAAACCTTTCCGTCAACTTTTTCAGCCGAGCAAAGTCAAAGAGCTATATTCGAGAATGTTTGTATCTATGTTAAATAAAAACCAAGAGCTATATTCGAGAATCGAGAATGTTTGTATCTATGTTAAGTAAAATTGTCAAAAAATTGGCGGAAAAAGTGCTAGTGTGACACGGTCTTGAGAGTTGTCGCCTCCAGACCCGTGGTGCACCAGCTGGAAGTGGCCCCAGCTGTGCCTTCTGGAGCCCACCTTGCAGAAGACTTGTTTCAATTGCCATCTGTTATGGATGGTTATGGTAATTATTCGGTAGATTAGTGTCCGGCTTGTTAAGACGAAGCCAGACCCTATAAATTGTCATACGGACATGCATAAAAAAGAGAAAGGCATATCTGTCCATCTATCAGACAGATAGATATTATCTATCAGTCTATCCGTCAGATATGCGCGTCTAGACTGATAGACTGTGTATTTATTTCTGTGAATATGCAAGTTTTAATAACCGCCCGAGAGATGACTCTTCTGAGCCATCTGGAGAATGTAAGCGATTTTTTCAATAGGCGTAAATATTTGTTCTTTATTATTATTATTTTTTATTAATAATGTTGCTGTTACTATTGAGAGAGAGAGAGAGAGAGAGAGAGAGAGAGAGAGAGAGGTAGCGAAAGAGAGAGAGAGAGAGAGAGAGAGGAGGAGAGGGAGGGAGGGAGGGAGGGAGGGAGAGAGAGAGAGAGAGAGAGAGAGAGAGAGAGGAGAGAGAGAGAGAGAGGAGAGAGAGAGAGAGAGAGAGAGAGAGAGAGAGAGAGAGAGAGAGAGACACATGTCATGCTCCTTGTTCCCTGTGTGAAATGTGGGTAGGGGTATAATACCCGGGTTGAGAGCCATTGACTTCTCAGAAGAGATGACTAATCCACACTCATGAGCCCTTGTTGTGAGTTCGTCGAGAATTCTTTGCATTCTCTCACATGATGATGCTCTGACACATGTTATCAGCATAACATATAACAGATTCCCATCCCCAAGTGGAATATCTGTCACCAATTTATGCTTAGGGACACTGGACAGCATAGGGCTGAGAACTCCTCCCTGTGGCGTCCCAAGTTGAAAGGGCTGTGAGGTGGAACTCCTCACTCCCCTGAACAAGACACTTGCAGGTGGATCTCCTCACTCCCCTGAACAAGACACTTGCAGGTGGAACTCCTCACTCCCCTGAACAAGACACTTGCAGGTGGAACTCCTCACTCCCCTGAACAAGACACTTGCAGGTGGAACTCCTCACTCCCTTGAACAAGACACTTAGGGATCTCTTAGAAAGATGAATTCTAATCCAGCTCCATGATTTACCTCGCATGTCAGAGCTTGCCAGTTGTTCTAGGATAACTTCTCTGTTTGCAATGTCAAGAAAAACAGTGTGCTTCTCTGGATTAGAGCCTGAACAACACTCTGCAAAAGCTATGTTGTGTGCCACGTCCAGGTTTAGAATCCGTACAGTCTGTGAGATCATTTACCTTGTCCCTGAATCTGTTTAAAAATTATCCTTTCCAGGATTTTGCAGAAACATGTTAGTGAAATCGGGCGGTGTGTATCAGTGTTTGGTTTCGGTATAAGGACGATTAGAGAAAGTTACGTTAAGTGAGTTTATTTACCACCCTGGCTAACTGCTCAGGCGTGGACAATCGTGATTACAGTGTTATATATATTCATATACATTCGACAGAGTAAAATATTCTGTGATTACGGTAATTATGCATGGTAGAATGGGAATATGTCATACAGCATGCAAACGTATATTACCCAAGTTGATCTACCTTGGCCTTTGTGTTTACATAACAGTGTTCTGTGGTGTGTTCAATGATTATTAAGTTAAGTAAGTTTATTATGGGCGGTGTTTGTGGGTTTTTCATCCCGTAGACTTCAGACCGTATTTCACGCTGTAAAACCTCCATTATAGCAATATTAGAGGTAAATAGATGATATTATCCTATATAACTATTCCATATGCCATTTGTTATCCGTGTAAAAAAAAATATGAAGTTGAAAAAATCGCGGTATTTTAATATATTTCATATTCACGCGTAATACACGCATTTTTTTTTTTGTCCGAAATATACGTTATATGCTCAGTTTGTAGCTGAATAGCAGATCTGTTCAATGGTGCAATTAGCTTCATGTGATTCATGTTAAAGTGACCTATATATATATAAAAAGGTCCCTTTTATAAGTCGTCTATGTAAAATATTCACAAAAGACTAGGTCGTAATCGAAAAATGTGGATTCGCCGTGCAATAGATGAAAGATTGCTCTATTCAGAAATGAAATCAGAATGTGTTTTTTTTTTTTTTTTTTTTGGGGGGGGGGGTATTTTAGAGAAATTTTCTAAAATGGTTAATTTGCCTTCAAAATGGCCTATCTATTTGTATCTCCA
>NC_091588.1:26182300-26194800 GCF_042767895.1 Penaeus vannamei
GTGTGTATATGTGTGTGTATATGTGTGTGTATATGTGTGTGTGTGTGTGTGTGTGTGTGTGTGTGTGTGTGTGTGTGTGTGTGTGGGTGTGTGTGTGTGTGTGTGTGTGTGTGTGTGTGTGTGTATGTGTGTATGTGTGTATGTGTGTATGTGTGTGTGTGTGTGTGTGTGTGTTTGTTCCTCTTTCTCTCCTCTTTCAATTTGCTGCCTCCTTCTTCCCTCTTTCTCCTCATTCTCTCCTTTCCCTATACCTCCCGCTTTTTCTCTCTATTTCTTCCCCTTTCTTTACTTTTCTTCTCTCTCTTACCCCTCGAAACCTTCAAAAATGGATACGGCATTTGACTATGATAAATCTATAACACATCATAGAATCCTTTATAACATCACAAAACCCTTTATAACGTACTAGACTCCTTTTGCATCTCATTGAAGCTTTTATAGCATTACAAAGCACTGTGAAATATCATAGATCCTATTAAGAAATTCTAGAACTCTTTATAAAATTGCAATGCCTTTAAAACATCAAAGAACTTTTTAATACATCATAAAATTCTGATATCCTGATATTCTATGTCATCATAGCATAATTTAGAGCTTCATAGAATGATTAAGGAAATCATAAGTTTCTAGCATCATGAAACTTTTATTACTAAAGCAGATCATAACTATTGGTGTTACGATAAATTCAAAAAGAAACATATAAAGTCTGTTTTTAAATGCTCCAAGTTTACCTCTCGTGGCTTTAATTTAATTGTAACTAAACTGCCTGCACAATGGCTAATAACAAACAAGTTGTTTTATAACTATATAGATTTCCATATAAGTAGAAAATATCAAAAATGAAATTAAGGCATTTCCATATAAAAAAGGAAAAGTAAGGATAATGGCACACATTTATATGTATGTAGAAACAGCACATGTCTATCTTCATTTTATGTACATGAATAGATTACCTTATACTATCAGAAAGATGGATATCAAACACCAAGAAAAGAGTAAAACGTTTATTTACAAATCAACAATAATACCTTTGAACTAGACTGGGACCATCTTTTCCGATGGCCCACACTTTTTATCAAAAATATATTGATATCAGAAAAAAGCCATATAATCTTTTAAAATTACAAGGCACATGAAAGTCTTTTTGGAATGGCTGGCTATTGACACATACACAAAAGAGAAATATTATCACTGTCCAGGTTAATCTTGCCGAAGACCTTAGCACGTCAACCCACAAGATATTAACTGTAGATTGGAACTGATGACTCAGAGCCAATCCACAGTGAAAATTCGAACTGTACACTCACGAACGTTCAATTTTCTCAATTTGCCCCACGCTTTTCACATTGTATAAAAAAATTATTTTTCCCGTATTTACAAGTAGTATCACAATCATGTTG
Organism: Penaeus vannamei; assembly: GCF_042767895.1. Taxonomy (NCBI): domain Eukaryota; kingdom Metazoa; phylum Arthropoda; class Malacostraca; order Decapoda; family Penaeidae; genus Penaeus; species Penaeus vannamei. The sequence goes on from NC_091588.1 coordinate 26,183,701, forward strand.
ATTCTTTCGGTTACTCTACTGAATGTAATCCGCAATGTAATATAGCTATCACGAAGGCCAATAAAAACTTAAAGAGAATAAGCATTTGTGACATACTAAGCGCTAATATTTAGTAATCCATATCTTGATATACTTTGTTTATTTTAAGGGCGTAAAGATACACTTGACAAGTTGATGATGACTGGGTGCATGCAACACGTCCGAGGAACATCACTACATACCAATTCATTAACATCACCGATCTGTCACCCTGCCGTCAATCATCCTCCCTTCAAGCATATTTTCGCCTCAAAAACAAAAAAAAAACACAGTAACCTTCAATGAAAATACATCACATTGAATATTCATCACAATTACAGCATTTCAGATCTCGATGTACATATTTTTCTTTCCTTTTTTTTTTTTTTTTTTTTTCTTTTTTGTAATACAACCATACCCTGAACTTGTGTGTCTGCCATTTGAGGACCGGACGTGTGAATTGCCGTATTAATATATAAAATTTAAGACTGGATGCTAATTGTATATTTCATGTTGAATTTACTTTGATTCTTTTTCTCTCTATGGATAAAATTAATGATGCAAATAAACAATGTTTATTATAACAATAAGGAAAATTATTATTAAAATAATAATGGTAATAATGACTAACACTAAATCAATAAAAAAGGAAAAAATTATAAGATTAATATAATAATGAACTAAAGAATACTGTCATAAAAAATGAACAAAATAAAACAAAAATCTACTACAAAATAATAAACAAATAAAACAAAAATCTACTCCCAATTAATAACCAAATAAAAAACAAACTCATAATACTAAGAAAATATTAAATTACTAACTCATTTACATACGATTCATCAAATAAAGCTACTCTTTCTGCAATCTGCAATGCAATGTCGTAAATCTTGTAAATACAAAATACCTCTTCACCGAACATGGTATAGACGACTCCATTTGATTTGCGTTTCTTTTGGAAAGTGAGAAAATATAAATTACGTTAAAAAAAAGAAGGTATGACTTATGATTGAAAATTTTGAATAAAAAGAAAGTATAACTACAGAAAAAGGTTTGAAATACAAGAGTATATAAAACATTATAATAAGACTGGAAATCAGAAAAATGTATGAATTGTGATTGAAAAATTAGAAAAAGGTATGGATTATGACTGAAAAATTTGAAAAGGGGTATAGACTATGATTAAAAATTACGAAAAGGCATGAATTACGACCGTAAAATTCCAAAAGATGCATCACTATTTCAATTTTAAACCTTAATTCTCATCAATATGTAAAAACTGACACATCAATTACATACCATACTTTAAGGAATTATTCACTCTCATTCATTTACACAGTGAACTCAAAATTTTCAAAAATATTTTTCTCACTCGCACATATACATAAATTTTTTCTGAATAATCATGTGACGGATGATAGATTTTGGCTTTATTTCTGTTCCCCTTTATGTACAAAAAAATACTGAGACACTGGGAGAAGCAAGAGAGAAAAGTAATTATATATATTTTGCTAAGAGGAAGAGAGTATTAACTAAATGTGTTCAAAGTTTGGAAAGAAAAAAATAAAAAGCAAAAAGAAAATGAAATACATATAAAAAAATCAATAAATGAAATCACTCATAATGTTAACAAAGGGAGTAAGTATATACCATTTTTCCTCTGCAACAACATCCTCAAATCAAATACCAATGTTTGGCAAAACAGCTTACACAATTGCCATTTCTCGCGGAAAGACTTTAAGGCAAAAAGAGGAACAGTGTTCACAGCTTAGAAAGGCAACGGTAAGTCTACTTGGCAACACTGTCTCATCTCTTCCTTACCAAAAATAGAGAGGATTTCCCCCATTGCAAGTGCGTTGCTGTCTTATACTATAATTAGCCTACTGTACATGTGATATTTATCAATAGATACAAAGTTAATTCTGAAATTATGATAAATGATTTTTTGTTTTTTTTGGGTGTGATGATGTGATCTTAGCAGTTAGATGAAATGCATGCTATAGAAATGATGAAAACAGAAGTAAAATGAATAAAATATGCCATCAAATGATTCCACTTAACTTAAATACTCATTGTCAGGTTTTCATCTCCGTAACACACTCTCAAGTGTCCAACTTGGGATGCGTGTGCTCGTACTCAAACTGGTTTTACATCATTTATAAAAAAGAAAAAAAAGAAAAAAAAGAAAGATTATTTGTGCCTAATTAAACAAAAACAAACAAACAAACTTAAATATCTGACTGTTAGAACTCATTGAAAAAAGGGTACCCTTTAAATTCACAATACAATGGGGCCTTTTTTGAGAACACTTAGTCAACTTCATGATTGTATTCAAGACCTTATCGAGAGCTCTACCAACAAAAGACACTTCGTTTCATAGTCAACCCCCAGAACTGACAAGAACTGAAAGTTTCAGATAAGTAAAATCTGTTCCTCAAAACACAAAATGCAAATGTGATATTCTTTCAGCAAATGACGTGTGTCACATTTCCCGGGTTCAAATGGTGAGAGCTGTGAAAGACAAGTAGTCTCTGCATATAAGATGTGGAAGAGCAGAAAAACTGACTGGGTTACAGTATTCACAATAACAATAATACAAAAAGATATGACACAGATTAGAAAAGATGTTAATGAAATGATCGGCACATAATCCTACAATGCATCTTAGTCCACCTAAACTCTCCTTTCTTTAGGAATAAAGCCTGGAAAGTAATTCAGAACATAAGAGAACTGAGCCCATTCATAGCACTGATTTCTCCTTCCTGTCTGAAGAGATGTGAAAAGCTGAAATATTTATGACAATATGGTACAAAATACATTGTGAGCTAGCAGTCTTGCAACCTATCTACATTGCTTGGTAACATTTGTAAGTTAAATAAAATAAATCCTATAATATAGCACTAAGTGAGTGAAAGGAGAATCATACAAAAGCCAAATAGTTTTACATGGATAATAATACTAAAGTAACCAATGCTATTCTGTGCCATCTAACAGTAAAATCTCTCCTTTACCTTCATTCTGAGAATGATAAACTGCTGCAACTTCCACAAATAACAAAAAGAAAGAACATGTTTTAGAAATATATATATAAAAAAATAATAACAAATACAAATAAATATGATCACAAAAATATACATATCTTTTGAGTATCTGCCTTAAGTAAGTTTTCCCATTAACCCCAAAATTTCAGACCATTATTGTAATCATTAACTCTTCCCTTGCAAAAGTCTCTCCACAACCCAGTCTAGCTGTATAGAAGCAAAGCTGTATGTATGCCGTTCTTTCTGTATTTCACTTCTTTTTTCCTAGTCTCATGAGAACTTTCCTCCATTCCTACGACCTCTGACACTTCCTGGAATATGGCCATCAGTTTATGGGTCGAAGTATACACTCCCCAATGCTTGTGACTCCGAGCATGTGTGGCATATAGCTTTCACTCTGGGGCACGAGCATGGAAGGGACCTGACTCATCGCTTGCTGGTACTGAGCGTGTGCTTGAGAATTTTTGGGAGGTCGACCACGTGGCCTCTTGGCAGGAGGCATCGGCGCAGAGTCTGGGGGCGTGTTGTTCGACTTTGGGGTCAGGACTTGCGGGGAGGCATTAACTGTCGCCACGCTGCCTTCTGTCTCGGTTTCGGCAGTACCGTCCTCAGGGTGGTAGATCTGCTTTCTGATTTTGTTGAGCTTGTCCTCTGCCTCGTGTCGTCGTAAGTGGTCCTTGAGCTTGTCCCCTCGTGAGAAGTCCTTTCCGCAGATCCGGCACATGAAGGGCTTTTCTCCTGTGTGCATGCGTCTGTGTCGCTTGAGGTGGGATGCACGGGCAAAGTTCATCTGGCAGAATTCGCACTCAAAAGGCCTTTCTCCTGTGTGTAACCGGATGTGGTCCCTCAAGCCCGACTGGCTCTTGAATTCCTGAAAAAGAAAGAGCATCAGTGATACAAACTGTATAAATGTAACTGATATTCAACAAAAGTTATTACTTTCATAAATTGTTTTTGAAACCATGCCTTGGAGAGCCCTGACCTCCTTACTGACATGGGACCAAGTAGGTAGATTTAATGTACAGCAGAAAGCCTTTGAAATTTAGAATGTGAAAGATTTCAGATATATATTTCAATAATGTGAAGGGTAAATAAGTTGAGATACAAAAAAAAAAAAAAACAGAAAAAAGAGAGGGATAACACAGCAAAACAAAAATACTTTGCATGCAATTTTTTCTATAATTATACCTAATCAATTTTATGCATAACCTAATTTTCCTTTCTAAACCAAAGATGAGATTTTCAAGTGCAAAGTTTTTTACCTAAACATTCTTAACACCTTCCCCTCTTCCCCTTTTGTGATTTAATCATGCATTTGCATAAATCTTTGTTCTCCCTAAAATTCTCAAGGCACAACTATGCAGCACAAATTCTTGAGTATGATGAAAACTAAATGGCAGTCATTGCAGAATTTCAATTTTTCAATCACGTCAACAAAGCATATGCTGGACTGGTTCTGGGTGTCCTGGTGATTTTCCTCCTTAGGCCACAATGCTGCCTTGGAGGAATCTTTGATCTGACTCCTTCAGGGCCATCAAAAACCCCTGGATCCATTAAACCAATGGATCCCTTTCTGTTCAGCACTCATAATAAAGACTATAAAATCATGAGTGTTTTGCTATCACATTGACCCTAATAAAAAGTCAACTTCAGACTATATGATCCTCTCAAAAAGCACATAAGGATTCACAGTGAATAGTTCAATATACTGTTCCTGTGAAACATTCTTGGGCCTAAAACCACTTTAGACCAGAACTCAAGCTCAATGCACTGGCTGTAGATGGTAAGAATACATGCCATGTCTAAAGCTATTTCAATTTACAAACAGAAGGCTCCACAAGTGCTTAGTCACTAAGGAGATAATAATTTGTGCTACCTATCTCACCTGTTTACCTATTTCTTTGAATTTTGGCAAGAATATTCTTTATCAATTTTCGTTGTTATTAGTGTCTTAACACGATATCAATGTTAATAACAATAACAACAGTCTCGCTATAAATATCATTGGAAAAAAATGTATAAACATATTTTCCAGCAAATCTAAAGAAAGGGGAAATCAGATGCAGTCACTAGGGCCTACAAATAGTCTTTCTGGCGGCTAAGCACTTGTGGAGACATTTGTTTGTAAAAATTCACCAAAAACTGCAGTGGACAGTCCATAAACAAGCAAACAATAGTTTATAGTTGACCACCCATGTCTGATTCAATTGCTACCACACTGACATAATTGAGCAAAAGGAAACTATGGCTTACCACTATGATGCCAATGGAAGCACCATCGGGTGAAATGGGAGTTCGGAATTTAATCCGCCCACTGACTCACCTTTTTACAGAGAGGGCAGGGCATGGAAGCACTCTGAATGGCCTGCTGAAGGTAGAAATTCAGGTCGATTCTTCCATCGGGAGTTACGTCTGCAGTTACGTCACTATTTTCACAGGGCTCTTCCTTGACACTCAGTTCATGCTTTATGACATCAATGGACTCGCCCTGGAAAATTATAAATCATTCATTAGATAACTGGAAATAAACTAGGCTTAACAATAGAAAATTGATAATAATTTTGAAAGCTCTGACATTATGCTATGTAGCCAACTGAAAGACTGTGCAAGGCAGACATTAGGATTAATCAACATAACAATAATAAGGATAACCATTATGATGATGATCATCATAACAGTAGTAACAACAACAATAACAAACACACGAAAAACAACAACTTGCATCTCACCATCTCCTCATCGTCTTCCTCCTCTTCGTCCTCGGCCTCCACTTCCTCATCCTCATTTTCATTGTTATTATTTCCGTTGATGAAGGACGTGGTATTGGGCTCGTCTCCCGCCTCACTTCCAGACGTGCTTGAACTGCCCTCAGATTTACTTGGAGAATCAACAAGCTGTGAAATAAAGATGTTATAAAGCTTTGTTATGAACATATATAAAATTTCATAGAGAAATTTAAAGTTCTAAAATTTTCGAGGTTTTAAAAGTTCAAAAGTTATATAACTTGAAGTTTTTGTAAATTAAGTTTTGTTACTTATTTAAGTATCTATTTTATGAAGTTATATAATAAATGCTTTACCTTTGTACTAACATGGTAAACCATAAAATAAACTGTTACTATTCTGAATGAATAGAATAGCAATCAGATCTACTTGAAGAATTGACAAGCTGTGAAATAAAACCTTATCATGCCAATAAACAGTAATATAAACTTCACAATTATACTGAACAAACCAACAAAAAGTGTTATATACTCAATCATACCTTTGTTCCTATAATGTTATCAGATCAAGCCATTTTATAAAGTAATTTGTTACCTCAATTATGTTTTCAAAAAGATCAGAGTTTAATAATATCACTATGTAACAAAGGTTATTTAAGCACAATTATCTATATTGACACTCCTTTTCTTTTCTTTACTGTATCTTTTCCTGAAAAATTGCACATTAAAAAAGAAACAGAGAATAGAAAATAATTATACTACAATGAGAGAGAGAGAGAGAGAGACGGAGAGAGAGAGAGAGACGGAGAGAGAGAGAGAGACGGAGAGAGAGAGAGAGACGGAGAGAGAGAGAGAGACGGAGAGAGAGAGAGAGACGGAGAGAGAGAGAGAGACGGAGAGAGAGAGAGAGAGAGAGAGAGAGATAGAGACGGAGAGAGAGAGAGAGAGAGAGAGAGAGAGAGGGAGAGAGAGAGAGAGAGAGAGAGAGAGAGAGAGAGAGAGAGAGAGAGAGAGAGAGAGAGAGAGAGAGAGAGAGAGAGAGAGAGAGAGAGAGAGCACCCCAAACACTAAACATACTTCATGCTACAAATCCAAAATAAAAAATATATTTTTCACTCACTCTGTCTCCTTCCTCGAGCCCTAAAACATGCAACTGCTTCGCTGTGTTGAGGAACGAGGCAATGTGTTGCTGATGGACATCGACCTGTCCGCGGTAAATGAAAGACACAAGGTAGAGCACGTCTTGCACTGGTACTTCAGGAAGTAGCAGAGGCGCATCGGTGTCTGGACACGCTCCTAACACGACCGCTGAAGAGAAGAAACTGGAGATTAGCATTCTTCTATCATCAGAAGGTTTAATCTGATATTATATTTACTCTATATATGGATTGAATAAACTGGATATCAGAAATTGATTAAGTGCAAAAGATCAAGTTTACAAGACTCATCTAAGGCAGAAAAGAATTAATCGTTACTCTGTGGTTGGAAATAATAGACTGGGCACTGAGATTACTCTAAAGGATAGAGAGAAAAAAAGGTGAGTGTATTTGTAATAAATCTGTTTTTGGGATTATTCTAGGAAAGTCAGGAGGAAAGAGAGACTCACTCCAGATTTTAAATACTATGATTACTCTGAGGTTGAAAATAATGAACTGTCTTTAACATTACTCTTCCAGTAGGGGAAAAAAAAATCAATCAGACACTGAATAAAATCCTGTTGCTATTTCTTGGGTTCAAATTTAGTGTACATCAAAATATTCCTGAGGTCTTAAAAACTTATTCCCTGAGGTTTTACAAATTCTTTAAACAGAAAAAGCTTAGGGAACAACAAGCTGAAAAAAAGCAAAAAGATAATGAAATACAAATGGAAAAATAGTCAAGTGAAAACCAAGAGGCAGTTACAGTGATCACACTAATATCAGTTTTTGAGAATAAATACAGACCAAGTAATATGTATACAATGAGATGATACACCCACCAGAAAGGAATACTAAACTGTGATATCTCGAGTCATATGAAACTCCTCATCTAAAGAGGCATCTAGTTTGACACAAAATGGTACATTTTTCAATTAGTTAAATTCTGGTGCTTTATCATGTACTAACACCATAATGTGGATCATGTATATATGCTAATATGTTCCCTGAAAAAGACTTGAACCCACTCATGACAGGTAACAAACACCCAGAAAGAAAATAACTAAACCCTTAGACCACACAACCCACTCAAAAAAAATACAAAAAAAAAAAACAATGAACCAATGGCTACACTATCTTGACAGAAACTACCATACACTTACACTAGTGTGAGATGACGAGATTATACCGAACCCTTGGTGGTAGTGCTCAGACAGTCATATGTGTAGAATGACAAACTGTGGTTGTTTCTATATACAAAATATAGATCTAGCAATGCAGTGCTGGTAATGCATTATATTTGGATGTAGCCTATGCACATCTTCACTTACAATGACTTAAATCTACTCAGTTTCTATGTTACTTTAGAAAAATGAGTGGGTTTCAGTGTGTGTGCATCTGCATAGTATGTGGCTATGTATATCTTTTCATATGGATGGATGGTTGAATATATCTACATCTATATCTACATCTGTCTATCTACCTGTATATATATTGATACGTCAGTATGAATTTACATACATAAAAATTAATTCATTAATGCCAGGTTAAAAATTTGGCTAGTGGCCATTACTGCAGGATTGTTGGCACATATTGACAATTTTCCCATTTGCGCTCAGCTCATATGGCAGTTTGCGGGCAACATTAGGCACCTAAAAGTTTACATCTTAATATCAGGTTTGTCTTCACTTTAAGTGCTATTGCCTAAAAGCTTCACCATAGAAATGATGCTGCTACTATCAGAGAAAAACAAGCTTGGTCCAATGAGCTGGCGACGCGGGAATGGTCATGATGCGATGCCATCCGCTACATGGTCCACAACAGCCATTGCATGTCTGTTCATGCCACCCAGCAGGAAGTTGTTAAACACTCATGCAACAGGAACAGAATACAAGTATTATCTGTCCTACTGTTGCGCAGTTAAATTTTTCTTTGTGTACAAGTTTTGGCTTTTTTGTATTTTTGATTGAATACATATTTCCAAATAAATAAAACACTTCTTTCCTTGCAGACACTAGCAGAGCTGGAGACAGGGCTTTAGAAAGAGGAGCCAAAGAGGGATAGCTAGTGGAAAATAACCACAGTTCATATAGCTTCCAAAGGGGGGAGGGTCCATGATGCTTTTCTCTTGTCGCTGTCATAACTTGATGATTTACCTTTGTGTTTTACCAATGACTTACACAAGTCATTTGTAAACTACTTAGTATCATTGCAAATTTTATGGGGGTATGTGCCCTAACTCTGCGACTTGTTATTGGCAATGAGCCAACACTCACACTTACATAGAAGAACACATACACATGCACAGATATATAGACAAACTGATACACAGACTCTCTCACTCACCCACTCACTCACTCTCACTCTCTCCCTCTCAAAGATGTAGATAAACAACATAAGGGAGGACATCCCCTAAATTTACTAAGGATCCTGTTCTGCCTTCCACACAACTTTAGATAGATAAAAGATAAAGATACAATTTTTTAATTAAACTACTATAAGCATCATACTCCGTTACAAATACTCGTAGGTATCTAATTGACTTAAATCACTAATGAAACAAGAAACAAGTTCACTCACAATTCCATTCACTTGTGGCTAGAAAACTAAGTGTCACATGCACAGTCCATTCATTTGACAGCTGATAACTTGACACGGGCATATGTGCTTCATCAGTGTGATCTTAGCTTAACCCGCTGGCTCAGAGTACTGTATGGCCTGCACCTGGACCAAAATCTGGCCATTAGGCTTTCATGAGTGGTGACTCTCCCAGGTGCAGGGCTCGTTGGCCTAGTCTTACTGGTGTTTCTGATTAGGCATATTTAAAAAATATCTTTTGTAATTTTTCAAGGTCTATATTTGTCATTTGTTATACTGGATCTAGATGGTAATAGAACTTTTCCACTGAGCAGACTTCATACTGTCTCAAGGTTGTCTACAACTATGTGTAATAATAAAGAATCATTTTGTTATTTGTGTCATTTTTTTCCTATTTCTGTATCATTAAATTTTCTGCAATACACCAGGGCCCTGTGCATGGAAATTATGTCCTCCCTGGAGTGGGCATTCTTCCGGCCATGGCTCACGGAGAGTTCATTCCACACACATTTAACGGTGAAAATAATGCAGTCCCTTCCTAAATGGTCACTGAGACTAATCTTCCTTCAAGAGCTTTGTGCACTTATGATGACTCATTCTTGGCCCCAGAGCCCTCAGCCGAATCTTTAATAACGGCAACATTCCAGTCACACTGGTCCTCGGCCAAAATGTTCCAAGGCAGCGTATTCCCATCACCTCACCAACAGCCAATTTTTAAAACATGAAAATCTAGTCACTCAGATCCGTTGAGTTAATTCGGTTTACGCATAGACGGCTTCACAAGAGCTTAGTCTAAAAGGAGTCAATTATTTTCTCTACTTCATCTTCTTATTCACCTGCTTCCTAGTTTTTCAGAAATATTTACACTTTCTATTTTCACTGCCAATAGAATTGTTAATATTATTGATAACAAGGATGTTAATAAGAATGTTGATAATAATAACAATAATAACCATGATAATTATAAAAATAATAATAATAATAGTAATGATACTAATAATAGAAATGATTAAAAAATAACAATAATAACAATAATGGTTAAAATTCAAGAAGCATTATTTTTTTTTTCTCTTAAAGTCAAGGAATGGGGTAATTAAGTCAAGTTAGATAAGCCAACTGATCGACTCTTTCATGACTAAATGCTCATAGAAACATGTATGTGTAAACAAAATTCATAGACAAAAAATAAATGTGGATATGTTACATACTATCGCTCTTCTGGTATCTATGAGTTAAATTCTATTTGTAGTCTCTCGTACTGCCTTGCTAACTATAAAGGGATAACAATTTTGCAATATATCGTGCTGTTTATGGACCTCAACGTACTTTTTTAGGGTATTTTTAATAGTTTCTAGTTTCCTAAAGGAGATGGAAATCGAGTTGTTTATATCATATACTTTTAGACATGAGGAGATGTATAATATCTTTTAGCCAAAAGGTTTAGTAGAAGGATCAAATGCCTGTCAATGCTTTCTTTATGAAAAAAGAAGTATTTTGATATGCATCTCAAGTTGATCAAAGTGCAATCGGAAGTGTATAAAATACAACAGAAAGTGGCATAAATTTCTTTATATCCTGACTTCCA
>NC_091588.1:26199800-26214800 GCF_042767895.1 Penaeus vannamei
TCTCTCCTTTCTTCATCCCCCCTCTTCCTTTTCTCCCTCTCCTTCTCTCTCCCTCCCCCCCCTTTTCTTCTCTCCCTTCTCTCACTCCCTCCCCACTATGGCAAGTCTCCCCCTCTCCCCCTTCCTCTCCCTCCCCCCCTTTCCTTCTCTTCTGTCACTTCTCTCTCCCTCTTCATTTCTCATCCCTTTTCCTCCCCCCGCTTCAACCCCCTCCCCCCTCCTCTCTCCCATTCCTAGTAAGTCCCCCATCCCCCTCCTCTCAACTCCCCCTTAACCCCCCCCCCTCGTCAGCTATTCCCCTCCCCTTCTCCCTCCCTCCCCCCCTCCTTATTAACCGCCCCCTTCCCTTCCCCTCCCCCTCCTTCTTCCATCTTCCCCCTTTCCTCTCTTGCAACTTCCCCCCCCTCCTTTCCCTCCCTTCCCTTCCCTTCCCCTCCTTCCTCGTCCATCCCCCCCTTTCCCCCCTACCAACCCTTCCTCCTTACCCTCCCCTCTCTTGCCTGCCTGCCTCCCTCCCTCTCTCCCTCCCTCCCTCCCTCTCTCCTCCCTCCCTCCCCCGCACCGCCAGCACTGCCGCCACCACTGTAATTAGGGTTGCTGCCCCTCCTCTCCTTCCCTCTCCCTCCCTCCCCCAGTATTATCAACGCTAACATTATGACTCCTGCGTCCTCTCCTTTTACCCCTCTCCCCCCTCCCCCCTTCCCCCCCCCTCCATCATCACCAGCATTAATACAGCTCCTCCTCCCCCTGCCCTCCTTCCCCCCTGCCCCCCTCCCCCTTCTCCACCCACCCTTCTTTAACCTTCCCAAACCTTCCTCTCTCACTCTCCTCTCTCTCTCTCTCTCTCTCTCTCTCTCTCTCTCTCTCTCTCTCTCTCTCTCTCTCTCTCTCTCTCTCTCTCTCTCTCTCTCTCTCTCTCTCTCTCTCTCTCTCTTTCTCTCTCTTTCTCTCTCTCTCTCTCTCTCCCTGTTTATTCTGTCTTGTCTTTCTCTCTCTTTCTGTCTCTGTGTCTGTGTCTGTCTGTTTGTTCTATGCATTTTATGATGTGATGCGTTGATGTATAAACATATATGCAGGTTATCGCTTCTTCTTTCCCTCTCTTCTTCTTATTCTTATTCGTCTCCTTCTACTTCTCCTTCTCCTTCTCCTTCTCCTTCTTCTTCTTCTTCCCCCTTTTACTCTTCCCAATCTCCCTCCTGCTCTCCCCCTCTCCTTTCTCCCTCTCACCATCATCATGCTGATCCACGCACGTTCTTCCCCCTCCCTCCCTCCCTTCCCCACCCTCCCTTCCCCACCCTGTCCCCTACCACCCTCCTTCACCCACTTTAAGTATGTTTTCTCTACTCGCCCTCAAGTGCAGTTCGGCCTCCATCTCTACCTCCCCCTCCCCCTCGCCCTTCCTCCCTCCCTCCCTCCTTTCCTCGCCCTTTTCTCCCTCCCTCCCTCCTTCTCTTCCTCTTTACCTCCCCCCCTCACTCCTTCCCGCGCCCTTCTCCCCCTCCCTCCTTCTCTCCCTCTCTATCTCCACCACTCACCCCCTCTTTCCCTCCCTTCCTCCCTCTTTCTTTCCTTCTTTCCCTCCCTTCCTCCCTCCTTCTTTCCCTCCCTCCCTCCCTCCTTCTTTCCCTCCCTCCTCGAAATGACCTCTCCCGCTCGCTCTCAGGTGAGAGAAGGTGGGAAGTAGGGGGAGGGAGGAGGAGGGAAGGGGTTAGAGTAGGGTATAGGCAGGGCAGGGTATTGGCATGGTAGGGTAGGGGGGGATAAGGCAGATATGGCATGGTAGGATAGGGTATGGCACGGTAGGGTAAGGAAGAGTAAGGTTGTGTTAGTGGCGGGGGATAGGGGGGTAGAGGATAGGACATAAGGGGGTAGAGGGGGTAGGTAAGAAGGAGGGGGGTGGGGGGTGGGGGGAGGGTCAGCGTCCCCCCTCCCCCCTCCCCCCCTTGGTGATTTCTGATTGGTCATGAGGGGAATCGTGGTTAATTCCCGTGGGTCGGAGATTATTCGGCTCGGATGAGGGGAAACAGGGAGGGGAAGCGGTGGACGATGAAGGTGGGGAGGGAGGGGAGGAGGGAGGAGAGAGAGAGAGAGAGAGAGAGAGAGAGAGAGAGAGAGAGAGAGAGAGAGAGAGAGAGAGAGAGAGAGAGAGAGAGAGAGAGAGAGAGAGAGAGAGAGAGAGAGGGGTGGGAGGAAGGGAAGAGGAGGAGAGGGGAAGGGGAGGGAGGGAGGAAGAGAGAGAGAGAGAGAGAGAGAGAGAGAGAGAGAGAGAGAGAGAGAGAGAGAGAGAGAGAGAGAGAGAGAGAGAGAGAGAGAGAGAGAGAGAGAGAGAGAGAGAGAGGAGAGAGAAGAGAGAGAGAGAGAGAGAGAGAGAGAGAGAGAGAGAGAGAGAGAGAGAGAGAGAGAGAGAGAGAGAGAGAGAGAGAGAGAGAGAGAGAGAGGAAGTGTGGAAGGGGAGCGGAAAGCGGATGGAAGGAGGAAGAGAGGGAGGGGGAAGAGGAAGGGTTGGGTGGGGGAGGGAGGGACGGGAGAGACAGGTAGAAAGATGTGGAAGGAAGGGAAGAGGAAATGGAAAATGAGGGAGGGAAGGGAAGGGAATGAGGAAAGGGAAAGGAGGGAAGAGCGGAAGAAAATGGAAAGGAAGGGAGAAAAGAAGGAGAGACGGAGAGAAGGGGGAGGGAAAAGGAGAGAAAGATAGAGAGTGGAGGAAAATAGAGGAGAAAAGAGAGAAAGACGAAGAGAAGTGAAAGTGAAAAGGAAGGGCTAAAAGGAGGGGTGGGAGGGAAGGGAGCAGAGGAAAAGGGAGGGAAGGGAGGGAAGAGAGTGCAGGGAAAGGGAGCGGAAGGGAGCGGAAGGAAAGGGAGGGAAGAGAGTGGAGGGAAAGGGAGGGAAGGGAGGGAAGAGAGTGGAGATAAAGGGAGGGAAGAGAGTGGAGGGCAGGGAGGGAAGGAGGGAAGAGAGTGGAGGGAAAGGGAGGAAGAGAGTGGAGGGAAGGGGAGGGAAGGGAGCGGAGGAAAAGGGAGGAAGGGAGCGGAATGAAAAGGAGGGAAGAGAGTGGAGGGAAAGGGAGGGAAGGGAGGGAAGGGAGCGGAGGGGAAGGGAGGAAAGGGAGGGAAAGGAGATGCACTAGTAAGTAGGACGAGAACTAGTGTCCGATGGCGCCAGGCTAGTGCACGGATCTAGATAGAGGGAGGGAGATAAGGATGCGCGTCGGGAGAGGGAGGGAGGGAGGGAAGGAGGGAGAGAGAGGGAGAGAGGAGAAGGGGTGGAGGGAGGGAGAAGGAGAGGGAGGGAGGGAGGAAGGGAGGGAGGGAGGGAGGGAGGGAGGGAGGGAGGGAGAGAAGGAGAAGGGGTGGTAGGGGGAGGGAGGAGGGAAGGAGGGAGGGAGGGAGGGAGAGAGAGAAGGAAAGGGGGAGAGGGAAGGAGAGAGAGTGAGAGTGAGAGAGAGAGAAAGAGAGAATCTCCTCCTGTGTTTCTCTCTTGCGATCGCACACACACACACACACACACACACACACACACACACACACACACACACACACACACACACACACACACACACACACACACACACACACACCTACCCCCCCACAACACACACACACCTACCCCCCACAACACACACGTGGACCTCCCCCCCAAACACACACGCACCTAACCCCCAAGAAACAAACAAACAAACAAAAAAAACACAACCCCGACGTCAGCCTCAGAGGCAGAAGGGGACGAGGAAGAAGTCCAAGATGCGGAGGCTGTCAGCTCGGCGAAGGAGACCGTCAGCAGAGACACGCGAGGCTGACGTCTGCACACGAATGGCAGTTGTTGGGGCGATGGCACTGACTCTGGGAGGAGGGGAGGGGGAGGGAGGAGGGAGGGAGGGAGGGAGGGTGGGGAGGTTGGAGGAGGGGGAAGAGGGGAGGGAGGGTGGGGGATGAGGAGGGGAGGAGGAGGAGGGAGGAGGAGGAGGAGGAGGAGGGGGGGAGGGAGGGTGGGGGGAGGTAGGAGGAGGGGGAAGAGGGGAGGGAGGGGGGGAGGGAGGGAGGAGGAGGAAGAGGAGAGGAGGGAGGAGGGGAGGGAGGGAGGGAGGGAGGGAGGAGGAGGGGAGAAGAGGAGGAGGGAGGGAGGAGGGAGGGAGGAGGAGGGAGAGGAGGGAGGGAGGGAGGAGGAGGAGGAGAGGAGGGAGGAGGAGGGAGGAAGGAGGAGGAGGAGGGAGGGAGAGGGGAGGAGGGGGAGGGGAGGGGAGGAGGAGGGAGGGGGGGAGGGAGGGGGGGAGGGAGGGAGGGAGGGAGGAGGAGGAGGGAGGGAGGGAGGAGGAGGGAGGGAGGGAGGGAGGGAGGGAGGGAGGAGGAGGAGGGAGGGAGGGAGGAAGAGGGAGGGGAGGGAGGGGGGGAAGGGGGAGATGGTAAAAAGAGGAGGTGAATTTATGGAAAAGATAGAAAAAAAGGACAGCTCTTGGGCGAATAGTTTTAATATTACATAAATGTATGTGTGTGTGTGTGTGTGTGTGTGTGTGTGTGTGTGTGTGTGTGTGTGTGTGTGTGTATGTGTATGTTTGTGTGTGTGTGTGTGTGTGTGTGTGTGTGTGTGTGTGTGTGTGTGTGTGTGTGTGTGTGTGTGTGTGTGTGTGTGTGTGTGTGTGTGTGTGTGTGTGTGTACCCTTATCTTAGAAAGATTTCTGCTATACGGACCTATTTCTACATATTCAGGGATGGAGAAATTATATAAATAAATACGTACACGTCTAGGAACACTAAAACAAATATAAAGAAATTATATATACTCTCTATACATATATAAATACATACATACATACATACATACATGCATACATATAGATAGATAGATAGATAGATAGATAGATAGATAGATAGATAGATAGATAGATAGATAGATAGATAGATAGATAGACAGACAGACAGACAGACAGACAGACAGACAGACAGACAGACAGATAGATAGATATAGATATATATACACACCCACATCCAACATTCCCTTTCTCGATGCTCTTCTGTCTTTCGCTTCCTCAGCCGAAGTGGAATCCAAGCCTACAGATCGGATCGAAGCGCATCTCGATCTCATAGTCGTGTTCCTTATGATCTCGAGTCGACGTCTCGTTCTAAACGAAAACAAAACCATATCCGAGCAGACAACGAAGACGTCTAAAATGTATCCAAAAAACACAGAAATACACAAATGTATCCAAAAAAACACAGAAACACACAAACAAAGATTTTACGAAAGGCGGACATGGAATAGACGCCGTTATTTCCTCCTCTTCGCGGCATTCCATCTCGGAGGGAAATGAATCGGATCCGAAAATGATCTCTCAAAACAAATAAACAAACAAACAAACAAAGACAAACGAGGCCTGTGATAGAGAGCCATGATCGCATAGTTTAGAGAATGGAAACAAATAATTAATAACCACAAGCCCAAACTGATAAAAATGAAACAAATAAATAAAGAGATAGATAAATAAACAAATAAATACAAAAATCAACATAAAGAGGATAACTGCATGGAATAAAAAAAATAAAATAATTAAAATAGGAGAAACTATGCATCCAACCACGCCCCCCCCCGCCCCCCCAAAAAAATATATAATAACAAAAATAATAATAATAATAATCATCTAATAACAACAAACAAACACAAAAAGGTTGTAGCTAAGGAAGGCGCAGACGGAGCCAAGGGTCGAGGATACAGGATGCGAGGGGGGGCGGGGGCGGGGGGGTGTAAGGAGCGGGGAGGGGGAGGAGGAGGAGGAGGAGGGGGTCGTCATAAGTCGTAGCGAGGGGTTAAGAGAGGGCGGGGTGTTGTCGGGGGCCGGGGTGGGGGGGGGGCGGGTGGGGAGGGAGGGGGTAGACGAGCGAGAAGTATGAAAGGGGGGGGAGTATGAAAGGGTAGGGGGAGGATAGAGGGTAGGGGGAGGGGAGGGAAGTAAGGGGGGTGAAGGAGAGGAGAGAGGGGGGAGGAGGAGGAGGAGAGGGTGGGGTAAAGAAGGAGGAGGGGGAGGAAGAGGAAAAGGAGGCAGAGGAGGAGTAGGAAAATGAGGAGGAGGAGGAAGGAGGAGGGAGGAGGAGGAAGTAGAAAGACGAGGAGGAGTAGTAGAGGAAGAGGAAGAGGAGGAGTAGGAGGAAGAAGGAGGGAGGGGAAGAAGGAGGAGGAGGAGGAGGAGAAGGAAGGAGGTAAGGGAAGAAGGAGGAGGAGGAGAAGGAGGAGAGTTAAATAAGGGGAGAAGGAGAGGAGGAGAGTTAAATAAGGGGAGAAGGAGGACGAGAGGAGAGAGGGTAAAGAGAGGACGAGAGGAGAGGGGGTAAAGAGAGGGAGAGGAGAGGGGGGGCGAAGGATGGGGAAGGGGGGAGGGGAAAGCTAAGGAGGGAAGGAAAGGGAGACGAGAGACGGAAAGGGGAAGAGAGAAGAGAAAGAAAAGATGAGAAAGGGAGAGAGGGAAAGGAGAGGGAGAGGGGGTAAGGGAAGGAAGAGAGAATAAGCAACACTGGATAATCAGGCACAGAAGAGAGGAAATACAATTTCACAATAATAATACAAAATCTACACTGATTTCAATCTTTGATGGAATAGAATAAATTTACATTTGACATCAATCAATTCATTATATATATATATACATATATATATATATATATATATATATATATATATATATGTATATATATATTATATATATATATATATATATATATATATATATATATATATATATATATATATATATATATATATATATCACGTACGCTTTAGATTAGACCTTATTAATCAAAAGCCAGAAAGGAAAAGAAAAGAAAAATATAAGCATAAAAATATTTTCAAATTAGACCTACATGTTCCGTATTTTTTTTCATCATCATTATTATTTTATACATATATTCATTAAAGAATAATAAGCATAAAGCATATCCCAAAATTCCCTACAAACAAACAAAAAAAAACAAGACAAAAAAATCGAAGAAGAGGAGGAACAGGAAGGAAAAAAATAATAAAAAATAAAAGAAGAAGAAGAGGAGCAGGAAGAAAGAAAAAGAAATAGATGAAGAAGAAGAAGAAAAAAGAGGTAGAACAAGAGGAGGAGGAAGGATAAGAAGAAGAAAAAAAAAGAAAAAAAAGAAAAAAAAATGAATCATCACCATCACGAAGAAGGCAAGAAACATCACCAAACAACAAGAAGAAGAAGAGAAAAACAAGAAAAAAGAGGAAGAACAAGAGAACAGAATGAAAGGGGGAGAACAGGAGACGGAGACGCTTCAACAGGTGGTCGTCGGGGTGCAACAGGCAGCAACAGCGACGCCACAACGGACACCATTTTGCAACACCATTTTGCAACACCGTTTTGCAACACCGTTTTGCAACACCGTTTTGCAACACCGTTTTGCAACACCATTTTGCAACACCTTTTGCAACACCGTTTTGCAACACTATTTTGCAACACCGTTTTGCAACACCATTTTGCAACACCATTTTGCAACACCTTTTGCAACACCGTTTTGCAACACCGTTTTGCAACACGGAGCGAGCAACACCAACAGAAGAGGCGGTGAATAACAGCAGCTACATCAAGAACAAGAAGAGATAACACCAAGAACAACAAAAAGAAGAACAAAACACATCTAGAACAAGAAGAAGAAGAGATAACAACAAGAACAATAAAAAGAACAACAAGAGGAAATAATAACAAGAACAACAAAAAGAAGAACAAAACACATCTAGAACGAGAAGAAGAAATAACAACAAGAACAACAAAAAGAACAACAAAACACATCCAGAACAAGAAGAAGAAGAGATAACAGCAAGAATGAGAATAAATAACACCATGAACAACGAGAACAAGAAGAGATAACATCAAGAACAACAAAAAGAAGAATAAATAACATGAAGAACAACAAAAAGAAGAATAAATAACATCAATTACGAGAACAAGAACAGGAATAACACCAGCGGAGCGAGAACGGCATTGATGAGAACAGCGGCAGGAGCGACAACACCATCAACACCACCGCCAAAGCGCCAAAAAGAAGCAACACCGCCACTATACCAACTCCGCCACCACCCCCATGCATCAACACCACAACATCGCAACACCGCCACTGCAACACCATCCTCTCAACACCTCCACGGCAACACTAACATCAACACCACAACACCGCCACGGCAACACTACCATCAACATCGTCACTGAAACAACACCATCAATACCACCTCCTCAACACAACAGTATCATCACCGCCACAACCTCACCACCACCACCACCTCACCATTAACACCACCACAACACCATCAAACACCACCACAACACCACCAAACACCAACACACCACCATCAAACACCACCACACCTCCACCACCACCACCAAACACCAACACAACACCACCACAACACCATCAAACACCAACACACCTCCATCAACACCACAAAACCACCAACACCAGACCAGCGGCAACAGCGTGGCGTGGCGGCGCGAAGAGGAAAAGTGGGCGGCGGCGGCGGCAGTCAAGGAGGCTGACGGCTACAGGCCAGAGTGGGGGGCAGGCAAAAAGGGGGGGGCGCGGGGAGGGAGGGGGGAGGGGGGAGGTAGTAGGAGGGGAAGGAAAGGGAAGGGAGGGAGGGTAGGAGAGGGGGAAGGGAGGGATGGAGGGAGGGGAAAGGGGAGGGGTGGGAGGGTAGGAGAGAGGGGGAGGGGGAGTGGACGAGGAGGGTGGGTGGGCGAGGGAGATAGAGAGAGAGAGAGAGAGAGAGAGAGAGAGAGAGAGAGAGAGAGAGAGAGAGAGAGAGAGAGAGAGAGAGAGAGGAGGAGGTAAACGGGTCGCGGGGTTGGTGGAAGGGGGGGGCGAGAAGAGCGCAGGGGGAGGGGGGGAGGATGACACGGGATGGGGAGGTGAGAGGTTAAGGAGGAAGGAGAGCAGAAGGAGGGAGGAAGAAGGAAAGAGAGAGAGAGAAGGAGAAGAGTAAATGAGGGGAGGAGAGGAGAGGAAAGAGAGAGGAGGGTGAAGGAGGAGGAGGAGGAGGAGAGGAGGAGGAGTAGGAAGGAGGGAGGAGGAGAGGAAGGAGGAGGGTGAAGGAGGAGGAGGAGGAGGAGGAGGAGGAAGGAGGAGGAGGAGGAGGAGGAGGAGGAGGAGGGTGAAGGAGGAGGAGGGAGGATGGAGGAGGAGTAGGAAGGAGGATGGAGGAAGTGGATGGAGGAGGGAGGAGGAGGAGGAGGAAAGGGTGAAAGAGGAGGAGGAGGAGGAGGAGGAGGAGGAGGAGGAGGAGCGAGGGTGAAGGAGGAGGAGGAGGAGGAGGAGGAGCGAGGGTGAAGAAGGAGGAGGAGGAAGGAGGGTGAAGAAGGAGGAGGAGGGAGGGAGGAGGAGGAGGAAAGGGGTGAAAGAGGAGGAGGAGGAGGGTGAAGGAGGAGGAGGAGGAGGAGGAAAGGGTGAAAGAGGAGGAGGAGGAGGAGGGTGAAGGAGAAAGAGGAGGAGGAGGAGAAGGAGGAGGAAAGGGGGTAGGGTAGGGTAGGGGAGGAGGAGCAAGAGGAGGAGAGGAAGAGGTGGGGGGGAGGGAGGGAGGGAGGATGAGGGCGGGCAGAGTGGAATATGGAGAGGAGGGGAGGGGGAGAGGGGGAGAGGGGAGGGGGGCAGAAGACTTAAGATTGAAGGCATTCCGAGAAGAGATCGGGGGGGGGGATAAAGAGGGGGTGGAAGGAGGGAAGGGAGGGAGGGAGGGGGAAAAGAGGAGAGAAGAGAGGAGATGGGAAGAGAGAAGATAAAACTGAGAAAAGAAAGCAGACGAGAAGAGCATAGAAAGAGGAAATAAGCGGAAATAACAGAGGATGAAGAGAAGAAGAAAAAGAAGAGAGACAGACAGAGAGAAAGGGAGAGAAAGAGAGAGAGAGACATGCAGAGAGTTAGACAGAGAGAGAGAGATACAGACACATATAGATAGATAAATAGAAGAAAGACAGACAGACAGACAGACAAACAGACAGACAGATAGACAGATAGAGATAGATAAATAGAGAGATAGAGAGAGAGAAAGAGAACGAGAGAACGAGAGACAGACAGAAAGACAGAGAGACAGAGACAGAGAAAGAGAAAGAAAGAGAGAGAGAACGAGAGAACGAAAAAAAGAGAGAACGAGAGAACGAGAGAGAGAGAGAGAGAGAGAGAGAGAGAGAGAGAGAGAGAGAGAGAGAGAGAGAGAGAGAGAGAGAGAGAGAGAGGAGGTGCATCGTGGAATGAAAAGGGGCGTGGGGGGGGGCGAGGGGCGGGAAGGCGGGAAAGGGAATGTGAAGGAAAGACGGAGAGGAAATGCAAGAAAATTGAAGGAAAATCGCGGAGATGAAGAAAGGGAAGAAGGGAAATTGTGGGAGAGAGTGAATAGATGTTGAACAAGGATGCAGTGTCGACTCTCGTGTCCGAATGACATGCGGTGCTTCGAAGCCAGGAGTCGAAACGGGAATCGGACACTGGCGACGCGGGAAATATAAATTTACATCAATATTTCTCTTCTCTTGTTTAACGAAAAAGAAATCTTTTAAACATTCCACACGAGAAAAAAAAACAAGCAAACACCATCGGAGAACAAATACACGCCCGAACAAATAAACAAACACACAAAGCCACCACGTACGCAATCGAACGACAAACACACACACGAACAAATAAACAAACAAAAAAAGCCACCACGCATGCAATCGAAAAAACAAACACACACCCGAACAAATAAACAAACAATGCCACCACATACGCAATCGCCGAACGAACACACATCTACAAAAACATACAAACAAAGACACCACGAACGCAATCGAACAACGACCACACCTACTCAAACGAACAAGTAAAGTCAACGCGCAGGCAATTGAACACCAAACACACACCCGAACAAATAAACAAACAAACAAAGCCACCACGAACGCAATCGAACAACGAGCACACCTACTCAAACGAACAAGTCACGTCACCGCGCAGGCAATCGAACACCAAACACACACCCGAACAAATAAACAAACAAACAAAGCCACCACGAACGCAATCGAACAACGACCATACCTACTCAAACGAACAAGTCAAGTCACCGCGCAGGCAATCGAACACCAAACACACACCCGAACAAATAAACAAACAAACAAAGCCACCACGAACGCAATCGAACAACGACCACACCTACTCAAACGAACAAGTCAAGTCACCGCGCAGGCAATCGAACACCAAACACACACCCGAACAAATAAACAATCAAACAAAGCCACCACGTACGCAATCGAACTACAAACAACAAACACAAATAAACAAACAAACAAGAAAAAAACCCCGCGCACTCCCCAGTAAGCGCCAAACGACAGGTGTTGCAAGTTGCAAATGGCGCGACAAAAAAGGGGATAAGCGTAGATGATGAAGCAGCGAAGACATTAAAAGATTATCCGAGGATCAAAAACGAACACGGCCGAAATTACCGTATTAAAGAGAGGAAGAAAACGAGGGATTAATAAGAGGAAAAAAAACGAAGAGAGAGAGAGAAAAAACGTTTTCAATTGAAAAAGAATTCGATGTTGACGTGCCATAAAGAGTGGATGTATATGTTTTGTGTTTTTTATTTGTTTTACTCTGTTAAGTAATTATTTTATCTGCATTTTCTTCGTTTGACAGATCGCCGATGCGGAAGCGGAGAGAGAGAGAGAGAGAGAGAGAGAGAGAGAGAGAGAGAGAGAGAGAGAGAGAGAGAGAGAGAGAGAGAGAGAGAGAGAGAGAGAGAGAGAGAGAGAGAGAGAGAGAGAGAGAGAGAGAGAGAGAGAGAGAGAGAGAGAGAGAGAAAGACAGAGACAGAGAGAAAGAGACAGAGAGAGACACAGACACAGACAGAGACAGAAAGCGAGCGAGCGAGCGAGAGAAAGAGAAAGAGAGAGAGAGAGAGACAGAGACAGAAAGCGAGCGAGCGAGCGAGCGAGAGAAAGAGAAAGAGCGAACGAGCGAGAAAGAGAAAGAGAAAGAGAGAAAGAGAGAAAGAGAGAGAGAGCGGGGTCCCCACCACCCGACGGCGCGCACTTAGGGTGGAGTGCATGCATAACATACCCTAGTCCGTAGCCCTCGCAGCCCCTCGTAGCCCCCTCTCGCAGCCCCTCACATAATTATGGGGGAGGATGCTATACAAACAATGAACGCGGTGCAGGCTGGGTGTCGGCTCCACATCCTGGCAGGCTGCTGGCGGAGCCGTGACGACACACGCTCTCGGGGAGGGGGCGGGGTGGGGTGGGTGGAGGGAGAGGGAGGGGCGGGAAGGAGGGGAGGGAGGGGCGGGGTGGGTGGAGGGAGAGGGAGAGGGAGGGGCAGGGGGTGGGGTGGAGGGAGAGGGAGAGGGGGAGGGAAATGGGGAGGGGGAGAGGGAGAGGGGGAGGGATATGGAGAGGGAGGGAGGGTAAAGGGGAAGGAGAGAGGGGCGGGAAGGGGAGAGGAGGGAGGGAGAAGGGGAAAGGGGACGGGGGAGAGGGAAGGAGGGGCGGGAAGGGAGAGGGGAAGGAGGGGCGGGAAGGGGAGAGGGGAAGGAGGGGCGGGAAGGGGAGAGGGGAAATGGAGAGGGAGGGAAATGGAGGGAGGGGAGGGAGAAGGGGAAAGGGGACAGGGGAGAGGGAAGGAGGGAGAGGCGAGAAGGGAAAGGGGGAAGCGGAATAGGGGACGGGGAAGATGGGGAGAGGGGCGTAAGGGGGAAGGAGAAAGGGAGAGAGAGAGGGCTGGGGGAATAGGGAGAGAGAGGAAGGGGGTATGGGGACGGGGGTATGGGGCGAAAGGGAGAAGAGGAAGAGGGGAAGGAGGTAGAGGGAAAGATTCAAGAGAAGGGTATGAGGGAGGGGCGAAGGGGAGAGTAGGAGAGGTAAGAGGAGGAGAAGGGAGTGGGTTTGAGGGGAGGGGTATGGGGAGTAGAAGAATAATGAAAAAGGGTGGGGAGGAAAATGGGGGAGGGGAGGAGAACAGAAGGAGCAAAGGGAAGGTGCATGAGAGGGGAAGAGGAGAGGGAGTCAAAGCATAAGAGACAGAGGGGAGAGAGGAGAGGGAGAGAGGGGAGGAGAGGGAAAAAGTGAGGAGAGAAGAGAGAATAGGAGAGACTATATGAAAGAGAAGAGAAAGGAGAGGGGAGAGAAAAGAAAGGAGAAAAGAGAGGATGGAAATTGAGAGAGAGGGAAGGGAGAGAGGGAAGGGAGAGAGAGAGGAAAGGGAGAGAGAGTAGGAAGGAAGAGAGAGAGGGAAGGGAGAGAGAGGGAAGGGAGAGAGATAAGGAAGGGAGAGAGAGAGAAGGAAGGGGAGAGAGAGAAGGAAGGAGAGAGAGGAGGAAAGGGAGGAGAGAGAGAAGGAAAGGGAGAGAGAGAAGGAAGGGAGAGAGAGAAGGAGGGAGAGAGAGAGGGGAAGAAAGAGGATATCTGAAGGAGGACTTGTCGGTGAGAAAATGGGGTTGCCCAAGGTAGACTGACTGAGGGTGGGTTGGAGGGGGACGTAGGGGGGTGGAGGGGGACGTAGAGGAGGTGGAGGGGGATATAAGCGGGTGGGTTGGAGGGGGACGTAGGGGGGTGGGGTGGAGGGGGATATAAGCGGGTGGGTTGGAGGGGGACGTAGGGGGGGTGGGGTGGAGGGGGATATAAGCGGGTGGGTTGGAGGGGGACGTAGGGGTGGGTTAGAGGGGAGGTAGGGAGGGTGGGTTGGAGGGGAGGTAGGGAGGGTGGAGGGGGACGTACGGGAGGGTGGAGGAGGACGTAGAGGGGGTGGAGGGGGATATAAGCGGGTGGGGTGGAGGGGGACGTACGGGAGGGGGTGGAGGGGGTGGTAAGGGGTGGGTTGGAGGGGCACTGGCTGGCACGGGCGAGGGCGAGCAACGTGAAACGGCAAAAGAGTAACATAGTGCTATCCTGGTGGCGGTGGAGAGCAGCAGGAGAAGCAATAGTGGCAGTATTAGCGATAGTATAGTAGTAGTAGCAGTCGCGGTGGTTGCAGTAGTAGTACAAGTAGTAATAGTAGTAGTAGCATTTGTAGCCTTAAGCAGTAGTAAGTAGTAGAAGTCGTAGTAGTAATAGTAGTAGAAATAGTTGTAGTAGTAGTAGCATTTGTAATCTTAAGCAGTAGTAAGTAGTAGAAGTCGTAGTAGAAACAGAAGTAGCAATGGTAGTAGAAGTACTAGTAGTAGTAGTAGTAGTAGTAGTAGTAGTAGTAGTAGTAGTAGTAAGCAGTAGTAAGTAGTAGAAGTCGTAGTAGTAATAGTAGTACAAATAGTTGTAGTAGTAGTAGCATTTGTAGTCTTAAGCAGTAGTAAGTAGTAGAAGTCGTAGTAGAAACAGTAGTAGCAATAGTAGTAGCAATAGTAGTAGCAATGGTAGTAGAAGTAGTAGTAGTAGTAGTAGTAGTAGTAGTAGTAGTAGTAGTAGTAGTAGTAGTAGTAGTAGTAGTAGTAGTAGTAGTAGCAATGGTAGTAGAAGTACTAGTAGTAGTAGTAGTAGTAGTAGTAGTAGTAGTAGTAGTAGTAGTAGTAGTAGTAGTAGCAATGGTAGTAGAAGTACTAGTAGTAGTAGTAGTAAGCAGTAGTAAATAGTAGAAATAGTAGCAGCAGCAGCAGCCGTAGTATCACCCAATCTGGAGCAGCCGCAACTCAAATGCCAGCACCACCACAACGAGCCCCAATTCCCCCCGAAGGAAAGCCCGCCCCGCGCCGAGCCAGGGGCGCCCCGTGGCACAGCGAGGCGTGGCACCCCTCCCCCCCTTCCCCTGCCCCCAATAAAGGCACCAGCAGGGTATGGCGGGGCAGCTGGCGGCGCCTGGACGCTACCCAGAAGGAGATAAGTACAGTCACACTTGTCACTCACACTTGTCAGGATCCGTCAGCCCGTTTGCCTCCCTCTGGCACTTGCGAGGGTCAGCTTCCTCGCCAGGGTGCCAAAGTGCCGCCTGAAAGGGATGCGTATTTTCCGCCTTAACGCCGCGTTCTGACAGAAAGTGCTATGCCACAAGGCGACGTTCTGACAGAAAG
>NC_091588.1:26219800-26229800 GCF_042767895.1 Penaeus vannamei
CCCATACCCCACTTATCTTATCTATCATTCCCCCATCTCTTTCTCCCTCTTCCTCTGCTTTCCTCCCTATTTCCCTTCTACCCTTCTACCCCCCCCTCCCCCCCCCCCAACCCCGCCCGTAACCCGAGGCCGCCCACCCACAAGGCATTTCCTCGGGATCGTGGGCGTGGGCGTGAAGCGGCTGTGGCGGCGGTGGACGGTCCCTCGTGGCTGCGCAGGTTGCTGTCTGTCTGTCTATCTGTCTGTCCATCTGTCTGTGTGTCTGTCCGTCTGTCTGTCTGTCCGTCTGTGTATCTGTTTGTCTGTCTGTCTGTCTGTCTGTCTGTCTGTCTGTCTATCTGTCTGTCTATCTATCTGTCTGTCTATCTGCCTGCCTGTCTGTGTCTGTCTGTCTGTCTGGCTGTCTACCTATATCTATCCATTTATCCATATCTATCTATCTGTCTGTCTATCTATCTATCTGTCTGTCTATCTATCTATCTGTCTGTCTACCTATATCTATCCATTTATCTATATCTATCTATCTGTCTGTCTATCTGTCTACCTATTATCTATCCATTTATCTATATCTACCTATCTATCTAAAGAAGAAGTTCCTCTCTATTTTCTCATTAGTTCCTCTCTCTCTCTCTCACTCCCTCTCTTCCCCATCACTCTCACTCTCTTTCTCGCTCATTTACTCTCCCTCTCCATCCCTTTCTTCCTCTCTCACCCACTCCCTCTCCATCTCTCTCTTTCTCTTCCTCTCTCTCACTCTATTTCTTATTCTCCCTCTCCATCCCTCTCTTCCTCTCTCACCCACTCCCTCTCCATCTCTCTCTTCCTCTCTTCCTCTCTCTCCATCCCTCTCTTCTCTCTCTCATTCTCCCTCTCCATCCCTCTCTTCCTCTCTCACCCACTCCCCTCTCCACTCTATTCCCACTCTCGCCGCTTCCAGCTATTAACCCCCCTCCCCCCTAAATTTCTCCTCCCCCTCTCCTGGTGGTAATATCCCCCCTTCGTCCCTTTTCTCTTTTGGTTGCCCCCCAGGGGTACCCTCCTGGGCCCCCCACACTCCTTCATTTACCCCCTCCCCCCTCATCTCCCCCTCCCTCCTTTGACCCAACTCATCTGCTACCTTCCCCTCCCTCCCTCCCTCCCCTCTCTCCCTCTCTCCCTCCTCCGTTCTTTATTTACCACCTTTTTTTTTCTCTCTCTCTTTATCTTACTCTCTTTCTTTCTCTGTTTCTCTCTCTCAATGCTTCTCTCTTTATCTCTCTATTTCTTTCTGTTTCTCTCTCTTTATATTACTCTCTCTCTCTCTCTCTCTCTCTCTCTCTCTCTCTCTCTCTCTCTCTCTCTCTCTCTCTCTCTCTCTCCCTGGCCTTCTCACCCTATCCATGCCCTCTACCCCTCCCCCCACCCCCGCCCGACATTTCGACCCTTCCAACCACCTACCCCTCTCGCTCCCTCCCCCTCCCCCTCCCTCCCCCCATTTCGACCCTTCCAAAGCCGTTCCCCCAAGACCTACCCCCCTTCCGCCCCCTGCCGTCGCCCCACCTCCCCCCTCCTCACATTTTACCCTCCCCTCGGGGCTTCTACTACCACCTTCAACACCTCCTTCTCCTCCTCCTTCTTCATTTTATCCTTCTTCTCCTTCTTTGTATCCGTCTTCTTTTTCTTTCTTTTTTTATACTTCTTCTCCTTCTTCTTCTTCTTCTTCTTCTCCTCTTCCTCCCCCTCTTCCACCCCCCCTCCCCTCCATCTCCTCCTCTCCCCCCGCCTCCCTTCCCCCCCTTCTCCTCCTCCCTCACCTCCTCCTCCTCCTCCTCCTCTTCCCCCTCCTCCTCCTCCTCCCCCTCCTCTTCCTCTTCCTCCTCCTCCTCCTCCTCCTACCCCATCCTCTTCCTCCTCCTCCCCCTTCTAGCAACCCCTCCTTCCCCTCCTTCCCCCCACCTCCCCTCCTCTTTCCCTTCCTCCCATCCTCAAAACCTCAAAACGAAGAAAAAATGAAAAAAAGAGAAAAAAGAGAATCAAAGTCACACAGTAAGAAAACCGCATAACAAGTGCACGCGTAACGAGTAACCGGGTAACTGGGTACTTTAAAACCGGGTAACTGGGTACTTCAACACCGCGCCACAAATACCACTTGGCGTTGGCGGGTGTTGAAAGGGAGGGAAGGATGTGTTAGTATTAATGGGTCTGGTTATCGTCAACATCATCATCGTCATTATCATCGTCATTATCGTCATCATCGTCATCATTATCGTTATCGTCATCATCATCGTCATTATCATCGTTATCGTCATCATCATCGTCATTATCATCATCAATGTCATCATTATCATCATCGTCGTTATCGTCATTATCATCATGATAATCATCGTAATTATTATTTATTTATCAGCTTCGTTATTATTACCATAACAAAAACAGCAAGATAGATAATGTTAAGGATGATGATAATAACAGTAATGATAATAATAATAATGAAAATAACAACGAAAATGATGATGATGATAGTAATAATAAGAACAACAATAATAACAAAAACAACTACAACAACAGCAACAGTAACAACAATAATAATAGTAACAAAAATATAAAAATAAAAATATTAATATTTTCTTCTCTCTCTTTTATCTCTCTCCTCTAGGGGGAGGGGGAGAGAGGAGAGGGGAAGAGATGGGAGGGGGAGAGAGGAGAGGGGAAGAGATGGGGAGGGGGAAAGAGAGAAAGAGATGGGGAGGGGGAGAGAGAGAAGAGAGAAAGAGATGGGGAGGGAGAGAGAGAGAGAGGAGAGGGGAAGAGATGGGGAGGAGGAGAGAGGAGAGAGAAAGAGATGGGGAGGGGGAGAGAGAAGAGAGAAAGAGATGGGGAGGGGGAGAGAGGAGAGAGAGAAAGAGACGGGGGAGGGGGAGAGAGAAGAGAGAAAGAGGAGGGAGAGAGAGAAGAGAGAAAGAGAGGGGAGAGAGAGAAAGAGAAAGAGGAGGGGGAGAGAGAAAAGAGAAAGAGGAGGGGGAGAGAGAAAAGAGAAAGAGGAGGGGGAGAGAGAAGAGAGAAAGAGGAGGGGAAGAGGGGGCAGGGGGGGGAGGGGGGAAAGGACCCTCATGGCCTCTAAACCCAAGCAGAACCTTCACCCAAACTCCAACATAGCGAGTCCAAGTGCCCGCCGCAACATGGCCGATTCCGCACCACATGACGACAGGGCGAAAGAGATAAAAGATAAAAAAAAAAAAAAAAAAAAAATACAAGATACGAAAAGAACTTAAAAAGAATAAGAATAAATAAATGAAAATAAAAATCGACATATAATAATGATAATGATAATGATAATGATAATAATAATGATAATGATAATAATAATAATAATAATAATAATAACAATAACAACAACAATAATAACAATAATAATAATAATAATGATCGTAATAATGACGATTTTCAGATCACACAAAAAAACACAAAACACGCGAAGCACAAGAAAAAAACAACAACTGCACATCAACGAAAACAATAATAATAATAATAACAAAAAACAAAACAACAAAATAACACACGTACACCAACAAAAAACAAAGAAACAAAAAAGAAAAAAAAAATACAAAAAAAGCAACACAGACGCCGGAGGAAATACAACAACAACAACAACAACAACAACAACATCAAAAGCCCTCATGCACTCACTCGTCCACAAATAACAATGACAACATGGACGCTGTTTGTCAAGCAGTTATTATTTCCACAGTCCTTCTCCCTCTCTTTCTCAAGCCCCCTCTCATTAGGCATGACATTCTACCCATGTTGTTGCCTCATGTACCCTCATGACATGGGGCCAGGCGTCGGCGGGTTCCACTAGCCAGAGCTGAGCCTGGAATCAATTGGCCAGAGGTATGCCTGGGTTCTACTAGCAAGAACTATGCCTGGGTTCTACAGGACAGAGTTATGCCTGGGTTCTACTGGACAGGGTTATGCCTGGGTTCTACTAGCAAGAACTATGCCTGGGTTCTACTAAGAGCTATGCCTGGGTTCTACTGGACAGAGTTATGCCTGGGTTTTACTAGACAGAACTATGCCTGGGTTCTACTAGCCAGAGTTATGCCTGGGTTCTACTAGAGAGTTATGCCTGGGTTCTACTAGACAGTTATGCCTGGGTTCTACTAGACAGAGTTATGCCTGGGTTCTACTAGACAAAGTTATGTCTGGGTTCTACTGGAGAGAGTTATGCCTGGGTTCTACTAGCCAGAGTTATGCCTGGGTTCTACTAGACAGAGTTATGCCTGGGTTCTACTAGACAGAGTTATGCCTGGGTTCTACTGGGCAGAGTTATGCCTGGGTTCCACTGGGCAGAGTTACACCTGGGTTCTACTAGCCAGAGTTATGCCTGGGTTCTATTAGATAGAACTATGCCTGGATTCTACTAGCCAGAACTATGCCTGGGTTCTACTAGCCAGAGTTATGCCTGGGTTCTACTAGCTAGAGTTATGCCTGGGTTCTACTAGCCAGAGTTATGCCTGGGTTCTACTAGCCAGTTATGCCTGGGTTCTACTAGCCAGAGTTATGCCTGGGTTCTACTAGCCAGAGTTATGCCTGGGTTCTACTAGAGAGTTATGCCTGGGTTCTACTGGACAGAGTTATGCCTGGGTTCTACTAGCCAGAGTTATGCCTGGGTTCTACTAGCCAGAGTTATGCCTGGGTTCTACTAGCCAGAGTTATGCCTGGGTTCTACTAGCTAGAGTTATGCCTGGGTTCTACTAGCCAGAGGTATGCCTGGGTTCTATTAGACAGAACTATGCCTGGGTTCTACTAGCCAGAACTATGCCTGGGTTCTACTAGCCAGAGTTATGCCTGGGTTCTACTAGCTAGTTATGTATGGGTTCTACTAGCTAGAGTTATGCCTGGGTTCTACTAGCTAGAGTTATGTATGGGTTCTACTAGACAGAGTTATGTATGGGTTCTACTAGCCAGAGTTCTATTAGCCAGAGTTATGCCTGTGATAACCTAGTCAGTTTCTAGCCAGCGGTTCGACTAGTTAAACCTGGGCCTCGATCACACTAGTCAAGACACTGGCGGTTCCACTAGTTAGCGCTGAGAGGGTTCCACTACCTAGACTGGAGCTCCTAGTCCCAGCATTGGTCGCTTGTAGCCCCGAGTGCCACTCCCTCGTCACGCGCCACGGGGCTTGGCAAGACTATACCGAAGTTCAGCGCGTTTAAGTGGGTCTCCGGACCTTTAAATGGGTTTCAAGCACGTCTAGATGGGTTCTAGTTAAGTTTATATGGGTTTCAGTACATTTAAATGGGTTTCAGCACGTCTAGATGGGTTCTAGTTAAGTTTATATGGGTTTCAGTACATTTAAATGGGGTTCAACACGTCTAGATGGGTTCTAGTTAAGTTTATATGGGTTTCAGTAAGTTTATATGGGTTTCAGTACATATAAATAGGTTTCAGCACGTCTAGATGGGTTCTAGTTAAGTTTATATGGGTTTCAGTACATTTAAATGGGGTTCAGCACGTCTAGATGGGTTCTAGTTAAGTTTATATGGGTTCGAGTAAGTTTAAATGGGTTTCAGCACGTCTGGATGGTTTCCAGTTAAGTTTATATGGGTTTCAGTGAGTTTATATGGGTTTCAGCACGTCTAGATGGGTTCTAGTTAAGTTTATATGGGTTTCAGTGAGTTTATATGGGTTTCAGCACGTCTAGATGGGTTCTAGTTAAGTTTATATGGGTTTCAGCACGTCTAGATGGGTTCTAGTTAAGTTTATATGGGTTTCAGTGAGTTTATATGGGTTTCAGCACGTCTAGATGGGTTCTAGTTAAGTTTATATGGGTCACTTGTAGCCCGTCTAGATGCCACTCCTCGTCACGCGCCACGGGGCTTGGCAAGACTATACCGAAGTTCTAGTTAAGTTTATATGGGTTTCAGTACATTTAAATGGGTTTCAGCACGTCTAGATGGGTTCTAGTTAAGTTTATATGGGTTTCAGTACATTTAAATGGGTTTCAGCACGTCTAGATGGGTTCTAGTTAAGTTTATATGGGTTTCAGTACATATAAATGGGTTTCAGCACGTCTAGATGGGTTCTAGTTAAGTTTATATGGGTTTCATTAAGTTTATATGGGTTTCAGTAAGTTTATATAGGTTTCAGTACATATAAATGGCTTCAAGTATGTTTAGATGGGTTTCAACGTCTAGATGGGTTCTAGTTAAGTTTATATGGGTTCGAGTAAGTTTATATGGGTTCTAGTTAAGTTTATATGGGTTTCAGTACATTTAGATGGCTTCCAGTATGTTTCGATGGCTTTCAAAACGTTTTATTGGCTATTACTGCATAATGGCATTTCAGACATCCAGAAAAGGTATGTAAAAGGAAAGAATATCTTCACAACACAAGAGATATGTATTTGCCCGATTTACAACGAATTTTCATCACAACATATATATATATATATATATATATATATATATATATATATATATATATATATATATATATGACGGAGGTATATTCGAAACCGGTCAAATACATTGTACTGCGAAGATATTAATTCTGGCTCATACCTTTCCTACATTTGTCAACACGAACGGTTCGACATTAAGAATCCTCATCAAAGGATCACAAAGGATGATATATATATATATATATATATATATATATATATATATATATATATATATATATATATATATCACTGCTACCGAAAAAAATAGCAGGATCTGGGCCAGAGATGGTTCAGATTCGATTCACTTGCCTTAGGAGGAAGAGGAGGAGGAGGGAGGGAGGAGGAGGAGGGAGGAGGAGGAGGAGGAGGAGGAGGAGGAGGAGGAGGAGGAAGAGATAGAGGGGAGGGAGGAGGAAGGAAGAGGATAGAGGGGAAGGAAGAGGAAGAAGAGAGGAGGAGGAGGGAAGGAGGAGGAGAGAAGAGATAGAGGGGGAAGAAGGAGGAGGAAGAGAGGAGGGAGGAGGAGGAGGAGGGAGGAGAAGGAGGAAGAGGGATAGAGGAGGAGGGGGAGGAGGAGGAAGAAGAGGAGGAGGAGGAAGAAGAGGAGGAGGGAGAGAGGAGGAGGGGGAGGAGGAGGGAGGAGGAGTGGAGGAGGAAGAGTAGGAGGAGGAAGCGAGGAGGAAAAAGAGAGGAGGAGGAGGAAGAAGACTGAGGAGGAGGAGGAGTGAGGAGGAGGGAGGATGAGGAGGAGGACGAGGAAGGAGGAGAAAGAGGAGGAGGAAGAGGAAGAGGAGGAGGAAGATTTTGATACGGAGAAATAATAATAATACGGGGAAGGAAGAGGAAGAAGAGGAGGAGGAGGAGGAAGAAAAGAGGGAATCGAAAGAAGACGAAAAGGAGGAGGAGGAGAGAGGAGGAGAGGAGGAAAGGCCAAGAAGAGGGGAAGGAGAGAGGAAGAAGAAGCAGGAAAAGAGAAAGGGGAAGAAGAGGAGGAGAGAGGAAGCAGGAAAGTAAGCAGGAGAAGAGAAAGGCCAAAAGAGAGAACAGGAGGAAGAAGAGACTGCAGGAGGAAGCAGTGAGGAGAGAGAAGGCCAAAAGAGGACGAGGAGAGAGACGCAGAAAAGAAGCAGGAGGAAGAGAAAGGCCAAGAAGAGGAGGAGAGAGACGCAGAATAAGAAGCAGGAGCAGAGAAAGGCCAAGAAGAGGAGGAGAAAGAAAAGAAAAGAAGCAGGAGATACGAGAAAGGCCAAATAATAGGATAGAGAGACGCAAGAAGAAGAGGAGGAGGAGGAGAAAGAAAAGAGGGAATCGAAAGAAGACGAAAAAGAAATCAGAACACGGAGAGGAGAAAGGCCAAGAAGAGGAGGAGAGAGACGCAGAAAAGAAGCAGGAGAAGAGAAAGACCAAGAAGAGGAGGAGAGAGACGCAGACAAGAAGCAGAAGAGAAAGAACAAGAAGAAGAGGAGAGAGACGCAGAAAAGAAGCAGGAGAAGAGAAAGGCCAAGAAGAGGAGGAGAGAGACGCAGAAAAGAAGCAGGAGAAGAGAAAGGCCAAGAAGAGGAGGAGAGAGACGCAGAAAAGAAGCAGGAGAAGAGAAAGGCCAAGAAGAGGAGGAGAGAGACGCAGAAAAGAAGCAGGAGAAGAGAAAGGCCAAGAAGAGGAGGAGAGAGAAGCAGGAGAACTAGACCCAGAAAGGGAACCTCGGCTGAGCACGGGCGTCCTCATGGCATCCCTTCGAGCCCAAAGCCTCCCTCCCTCCTCTTCTCCCTTCCTCTCCCCTTTTCCCTCCTTTCCCTCTTTTTCCCTCTTCCTTCTTTCTCCCTCTTCTCCTCCTCCTTCCCCTATCTCCCTCTCCCCTTTTCCCTCTTCCTTCTTTCCCCCTCTTCTCCTCCTCCTTTTCTCCCTTCGAGCCCAAAGCCTTCCCCTTTCCTCTCCCTTTTTCCTCCTTACTCTTCTTTCCCCCTCTTCTCCTCCACCTTTTCTCCCTTCGAGCCCAAATCCGTGGTAACTGCGTGGCTGGTAACTGGGAACTCTGCGTGACTGGTAACTTTTGTCTGGTAACTGGTAGATGGGAACTCTGCGTGACTGGTAACTTTTGTCTGGTATCTGGTAACTCTGCCTGACGGGTAACTGGTATTTTTCTGGTTTCTTCTAGTTTCTTCGTGCGGAGGAATACTGAATTTGAAATATGCGCCGTTGTTATTTATATATGTGGATTCGGATAGAAAAAGAGGAAGGAAGATTCTGATTATGAGGAGGAGGAGGAGGAGAAGGAAGAGGAAGAGGAGGAGGAGGAGGAGGAGAAGGAAGAGGAGGAGGAAGAAGAAGAAAATAAACTCTTCTCTATTCTGCTTCCCCTTCCTAGCCTTCTATGCCTCTCTCTCCCTCCTTTTCTCTCCTTCACAACCCCTCCCTCCCTCCATCCATCCCACCCTATCCCTCCTTTCTCTCCATCCCTCCTTCCATCTCCCTCTCTCCATCCATCGTTTCCATCTTCCTTCTCTCCCTCCCTCCCACTCCTACCCACCTCCCTTCCCTTCCTCCACCCTTCTCCCTCCCTCCCTATCTCCCTCCATCCATCCATCTTTTCCATGTCTCCTCCCTCCCCTCCTTCCCTCCTCCCTTCCCTTTCCACCCTTCTCCCTCCCTCCCTCTCTCCCTCTATCCATCCATCCTTCCCTCTCCAGCCCTTCTCCTCCCTTCCCTCCACCCCCTCTCCCTCCCTCCCTCCCACCCTTCTCCCTCCCTCCCTCCACCCTTCTCCCTCCCTTCCCTCCACCCCTCTCCCTCCCTCCCTCCCCCCCTCTCCCTCCCTCCCTTCACCCCTCTCCCTCCCTCCCTCCACCCCTCTCCCTCCCTCCCTCCTCGTCTCACATGCTTCAGGATGGACCCAAGCATGACGTCACGACCTCGGCTGTCCTTCCCTTTAATTCTCCTGCGGGGCCTTGGGGGGGGGGGGGGGCTGGGGGAGGGTAGGGGAGGGAGGGAGGAATGGGGGAAGGGAGGGGGAGGGGGAGGAGGAGGAGGAGGGATGGGGAGTCGTGGAGATGGAGGAATGTGGGGAGGGGAAGGGGGAGGGATGGGGTGGGACGGAGGAATGGAGGAGGGGGAGGAGGGGAGGAGAGATAAGGTGGGGGTGGGAATTGAATCGGGTGGAGGGAAGGAATGGGGAGGAGGAAGGAAGACAGGGTTTGGGGAGGGGAAGAGAGGGAGTAGGGAAGGAGGGAGAAAGGGGAGGGAAAAGAGGGGGAGGGGAGGAAAAGGAAGAGGAGGAAGAGGATACGTAGGAAGCGGTGGAAAAAAGAGGAGGCTTTGGCGAAGGATGAAGAAATGAAGAAAAAAAAGGGGGGGAAGACGTAGATGAAAAAGAATAGGAAGAACATGAGAAGAGGAAGGACAAACGAACAGGAGAGAGAGAGAAGAGGAAGGACAAAAAAAAATAAAAAAAAGAAGAAAAAAAATCCCATTTTCTTCCCTCCACAAAAACAAAACAACAAAAAACCCTAAAAACAAAACCTGCAATTGCACAAGTCATTGCAACTTGCACTCTGCCTGGGCGTGGTGGCTTCGTGCAAA
>NC_091588.1:26247300-26249255 GCF_042767895.1 Penaeus vannamei
ATGGCCGGGGGCGTCGCGCAGGGGTCGCCGAGGGGGACGGGGGAGGGGGGGAGGGGGCGTGTGAGGGGGCGTCGGCGGCGGTGGTCAGGGGGGCGAGGGGGCTGGGGGGGGAAGGAAGGGGGCGAGGGGGCTGGGGGCCTCCACCCAGACGAACGCGGGGCCAACAAAGGGGGGCGCGCCAACCGTTACACCCATGAGTGGCGGGGCGGCGGCTGACACCCACAGGGGACTGACCGGGCTGCGAGTGGCACCGCGCTCGGGCACCGGGCGACGCGGGCACCCGGGCACCAGATGCAAACAAAACATACTAAACAAGAAGAAAAAAAAATAAAAGAAAAAATTAAAAACAAAATTCACCAAAACCCGATCTCCCGAATAGAAAAAAAAACAAATAATAATACCCAACCCACGGAGATTAAAAAAAAAAAAAAAAAAAAAAACATTAAAACACATCAGACGACAAGCTTCTCGTCCGAAGGGGGATAGAGGCTAGAAAATATATATTTTTTTCCCTCCGCCGCTGACAGGGTTCAGCCAGGACACAGGTTGGAGAATGCGGGCCGGGGGAGGGAGGGGAGGGAAGGAAGGAGGGGAACAGGGGGCGCGGGTGCAGGACCGAGGGAGGTGGAAAGGGGCGGAGGAAGGGAGGGCAGGGGGAGGGAGGGAAGGGGAGGGAAGGGGGAACAAAGGGGCGCGGGTGCTGGACCGAGGGAGGTGGAAAGGGGGCGGAGGGGAGGGGGCAGGGGGGGAAAGGGAGGGGGGGGGATTTGCCCGGGCTAATAACAAGGTTGTGTGGGCTCAGCGAGGCGAGGGCTGGCTGTAAGGAGCTAAGGGAGGGAAGGAGGGAGGGAAGGGAGGGAAGAGAGAGAGGGAGGGAAGGGAGGGAAGAGAGGGAAGGAGCGAAGGAAGGAAGAGAGGGAAGGAGGGAAGGAAGGAAGGGGGGATAGAGAGAAGGGAGGGAGGGAGGGAAGGAAGGGGGGATGGAGATGGAGAGAAGGAGGGAGGGAGGGAAGAGAGAGAGAGAGGGAGGGATGGAGGGAAAGAGCAGAAGGAAGAAGGAGAAGAGAGGATGGAGAGAGAAGAAGGGAGGGAGGGAGGGAAGAGAGAGAAAGGGGAGGGAGTAGGAGGAGGGAAGGAGCGAAAGGAAGGAAGGGGGGGATGAAGAGAGAAGAGAGGGAGGGAGGGGGGGAGGGAAGAGAGGAAGAGGGAGGGATGGAAGGAAGGAGAGAGGGAGGGGTAGGAGCGAAAGAAGGAAGAAGGGGGATGGAGAGAAGGAGAGGGGGAGGGGGAGGGAAGGGAAGGAAGGTGGGATGGAGAGAAGGAAAGGGTTGATGGAGAGGGAGAGGAAGGGAGGGAAGGGAGGGAAGGTGAGAGAGAGGGAAGGAGGGAGGAAGCTGAGGGGCGCAAGGGAAGGAGGGAGGGAAGAGAGGAAGGAGGGCGTAAGGGAGGGAGGGAGGGAGGAAAGGAGGAGGGAAAGAGGCAGGGAAGGAAAGAAAGATAGAGGGAGGAGGATAGGAAGGGAGGGAGGGAAAGAGAGAATAAAGCACAGAGGGAAGGAAGGAAAGAGAGAGAGCGGAGATGAAGGAAGGAAAGAGAGAAAGGAGGGGAAGGAAGGAGGAAACAGGGAGAGAGGGAAGTAGGGAAATCCAGCAACAATAACAAGGAGGAACGAGTTGGGGGAGGAGGGAGGAGGAAGGAGAGGGTGCGAATCATATCACCCATTATATAATTTTTAATCGTTAACAAAAGTCGGAGGAGGAATTTGTCGAGAATAAGATTTGACAGAGAGACTGTCACGTTTAAGCACACACAAACACACACACGTACACACACAGAGCTTTTCGTTTATAGAGAGGGAAGGAGGGAGATAGAGAGAGAGAAAGAGAGAGAGAGAGAGAGAGAGAGAGAGAGAGAGAGAGAGAGAGAGAGAGAGAGAGAGAGAGAGAGAGAGAGAG
>NC_091588.1:26249755-26252255 GCF_042767895.1 Penaeus vannamei
CCTTTTCTTCTCTCTCTCTCTCTCTCTCTTCTTCTTCTTCTTCTCTCTCTTTCTCTCTTCTCTCTCTCCTCTCTTTCTTCTTCTTCTTCTTTTTTCTTTTCTTCTCTCTCTTCCTCTCTCCTTCTCTTCTTCTTCTCTCTTTTTCTTTTTCTCTCTCTCTCCTTTCTCTCTCTCTCTCTCGCTCTCTCTCTCTCTCTCTCTCTCTCTCTCTTTCTCTCTCTCTTCTCTCTCTCTCTCTCTTTCTTTCCCTCTCTCTCTCTCTCTCTCTCTCTCTTTCCTCTCTCTCTCTCTCTC
The DNA here is from genome assembly GCF_042767895.1 of Penaeus vannamei. Lineage (NCBI taxonomy): Eukaryota > Metazoa > Arthropoda > Malacostraca > Decapoda > Penaeidae > Penaeus > Penaeus vannamei. Next base: position 26,250,050 of record NC_091588.1, read on the forward strand.
TCTCTCTCTCTCTCTCTCTCTCTCTCTCTCTCTCTCTCTCTCTCTCTCTTTTTTGGACGGATGTAGCTGAGGTTAATATCAGCTGGAAGGTGTGTGTGTATGTATTTGTGTGTGTTGTTTTTGTGTTTTTTGTGTGTGTTTGTGTGTTTTGTTTTTTTTTTTTTTTTTTTGGGGGGGGGGTTGTTACTGTTGTTATTATTGATATTATTATGTTTGTCTTAGGATTATTGTTTGTAGTATTAGTATTCAGTATTAGTATTACTATCATCATTATTATTAGTGATGTTACTACTACTTTTATCATCATCATTATCATTATTATTGTTGTCATTATTGTTATCATCATCATCATCATTATCATAACTATTACTATTACTACCATCATTCCCATTATCATTATCATCATTATTGTTATCATCATCATCATCATTATCATAACTATCACTATTACTACCACCATTCCCATTATCATTATCATCATTATCCTTATCATTATAAATTACTATTATCATCATTGTCATTATTCATATCATTAGCATCATTAAAATACCTCCAGCATCCCTGCATATTTACATTAAACATATATATATATATATATATATATATATATATATATATATATATATATATATATATATATATATATTTTTTTTTTTTTTTTTTTTTTTTTTTTTCCCACGTGTCTTAAAATAGTACACATATAAGAAAAGGCAATATTATTTGTTATCTAAGGGTACACAGACCCCAGCATTACTGTGTGACCTTAATGAAAAAAGGTGCTTAGATAACGTTATCAACTTATTGCAGTATCATAGTGATATTGCAATTCAATATGTACTGTATTGGTGTCTTGCAGTAGTATTACTCAGCATGTTTCACCTCTAGAATATTATCCTAATACAAGTGCACTATTCAATATTATATATTTATTTATTTATTAATTTCTCTTTTTTTTTTTTTTTTTTTACTATATCACAATATCATTATTACACCTTATTACAATATTTCTTGTCAACACCATATATCTTTAACAAAATATTACTCTATCACAGTATCATTATTCGGTATCATATATTATCAAAATATTTCTTTATCACATCTTTATTTAATTTCATTCATCCTAGAAATATTACCTTTATCACAATATTATTTGATGTCATACACCTTTCACAAAATATTACCTTATCCCAATTTAATTATCGAATGCAAGTCTTCTTTATCAAACTATTATCCTTATGGCAATATATTCATTCTATCTCATCTATTTTTAACAAGATATTACTTTATCACAACATAATTCTTCATATTTTTTCCCTACAAATATTACCTAATTACTACATCATTATCAAATACTATACATCTTTATCAAATTATTATCATTATGACTATATATTAATTCTATCTCATACATCTTTCATAAAATATTACTTTATCACAATATTATTCTTCAGTATCATACATCCTTATCAAAATATTTCCTTATCACAATATAATTCTTCAATACAATTCAACCTTGAAAAATATTAGTTTATCGCATATTATTCAGTATCATTTATCCTTAAGAAACTGATCAGATTATCACGGTGACACTACTTTATATCTTTCATTCTAATCAAATTATTATCCTTATGAAAACAGTATGAACTAATGTTATTCATATTTGTTATGGTGTTATGCAATCATGTTATCTAGTCTATTCTCACTTATGTACTCTAAACGTACTCTGAATGTACTCAATGTATAGTGTGGTTTTGTAATGAAGTGCAGTGCAGTGTCATAGGGTTGCATTACAAATATTGACATGTGTTGAGTGTACAGTAGAGTGGGAAGTGTAGATGCAAAGTATAGTGACTGTAATTGGTCAAGTGTAGATGGAAAATTGTAGATTGTAAAGTGTTAAATTGCAAAGTATAGTGACTGTAACTGGTCAAGTGTAGATGGAAAATTGTAGATTGTAAAGTGTTAAATTGCAAAGTATAGTGATTGTAATTGGTAAAGTAAAAGAGGAAAAAATTGTAAATTAAAAAAGTAAAAAAATTTTGCAAAGTATAGTGATTGTAATTTGCAAAGTGTAGATAGCAAATTGTAAATTGTAAAGTGTTAAATTGCAAATTATAAGATGTAATTTGTAAAGTGCAAATTGTAAATGACAAAGCCCAAATTGTTAATCAAAGAGTGTGAATTAGAGAGTGCAAATCCCAAAGTG
>NC_091588.1:26267255-26272255 GCF_042767895.1 Penaeus vannamei
CTTTCCTGCCCCCCCCCCCCTGCCCCTCCCCCTCTCTCTCTCTCTCTCTCTCTCTCTCTCTCTCTCTCTCTCTCTCTCTCTCTCTCTCTCTCTCTCTCTCTCTCTCTCTCTCTCTCTCTCTCTCTCTCTCTCTCCCTCTCGCACGCGTTGTGGTCCAGAAGAGGAGCAATCGGCTTAAAACTTCGTCTTTTTTTTATGGGAATGAGGGGGAAGGAGATAAGAGGCTATGGTGTTCTGTCGTCTTATTGAGGTTTTTAAAAACCCGGGGTCTTTATCGGCTTATCGCGATGGGAGCGAAAGGGTTAACAGCCGATAGCAAAACGGTCGTGTATTATGTAAAATAAATAAATAAATGGAATAGATTAGATTAAAGTAAGTAAATAAATAAATAGTTAAAATTAATGAATAAATAACATAAAATAAATTAAAGTAAATAAATAAATAAATAGTTAGAATAGATAAATAAATTAAATAAATTAAATAAAAGTAACTAAATAGATATATAGTTAAAATTAATAAATAAATAGATAAGATAAATAAAAGTAAATAGACAGATGAAGGAAAGGGGGAATAAAAAAAATAAAAAAATAGATAAAAGAAAGAAAAAGAAAAAAAAAGGAAAGGGAAAAAAAGAAAATAAATAAATAGATAAAGAGAAGAAAAAAAGGAAAAGGGAGGGAAGGGAAGGGAGGAAAGAGGGAAAAAAAAAATAGATAAATAAAAAGGAAAAGGGGGGGGAAAACAGAAGGAAGAGAGGAAGGAGGGAAAGGGAAAGAAAATTTTAAAAGAAAGAAAAAAAAAAAGAAAAGGGGAATAGAAGGGGGGGAGGAAAGAAAGAAATTAATTTTAAAAATAAAAAATAGAAGAAAAAAAGGAAAAGGGGAAAAGGGAAAGAGAAGGAGAGGGAGGAGGGAGGAAAAAGGGGAAAAGAAAAGAAAGAAAAAAAAAGAAGGAAAAAAAAAGAAGGAAGAGAAGGAGGGGAAAGGAAGAAAAAAAAAAGAAAGAGAAGAAGGAGAAAAAGGAAGAGGGGGGGAGGAGGAGGGAGGGAAGGGAAGGAAAAAGAAGAAAAAGGGAAAAGGGGAAAAAACAAAAGACGAAAAACGCAAGAGAAAGGGAGAAAGGAAGAGAGAGAGAGAGAGAGAGAGAGAAGAGAGAGGAAAGAGAGAGAGAGAGAGAAAGAGAGAGAGAAAAAGAAAGAGAGAGAAAAGAGAGAGAGAGAGAGAGAGAGAGAGAGAGAGAGAGAGAGAGAGAGAGAGAGAGAGAGACGGGAGAGACAGAGAGAGAAGAGAGGGGAGAGACAGAGAAAGAGAGAAGAAAGAGAGAGAGAGAGAGAGAGAGAAAGATAGAGAGAGAGAGAGAGAGAGGGAGGGAGGGAGGAGAGAGAGAGAGAAGAGAGAGAGAGAGAGAGAAGAGAGAGAGAGAGAAAAGGGAGGGAGGGAGGGGGGGGGGGAGGGAGAGAGAGAGAGAGAGAGAGAGAGAGAGAGAGAGAGAGAGAGATAGAGAGAGAAAGAGAAAAGAGAGAGAGAGAGAGAGATAGAGATAGAGGATATATAGATGGATAGATAGATAGAGAAAAAGAGAGAGAGAGAGAGAAAGTGAGTGAGAGAGAGAGAGAGAAAGAGATAGATGGATAGAAAGATAGAGATAGAGAGAGAGAGAGAGAGAGAGAGAGAGAGAGAGAGAGAGAGAGAGAGAGAGAGAGAGAGAGAGAGAGAGAGAGAAAGAGAGATAGATAGATAGATAGATAGAGAGAGAAAGAGAGAAAGATAGAACAAGAAAGAACAGAATAACACAACACAGTAAAAAAAAAAAAAGAAATCACATAAAGCATACACAATTTGAACATATGGGAATTTCATGCTTATGTGACCTGAGATCAGTTTGCAAAGCTAAGTGCAATGGCAGTAAAAACAAATTTTGAAAATCTGATGACAAGACACACACATACACGCTTTTCCTGCCACTCAGCTTTTCGAAAAATGCTGACAGCTTTGTGGTCAACTTTGAGTCCTCAGTCACACCAAATATATAAAATCAAGTGATGAAATTTATTGCTGTAGACCCATTATAATAAAAATTTTGAAATTGTAGTTTTTTATAAATTCAGTTTTCAAATATTTGAAGGTGGTTGAGAATGCTTTGTCTAAATCTATGCCATATTTTCGAATGATTTTGGTTTCAAGTTATTGATGATCAAAGACAGGGCAATTATATCTAATTATTTCGTTTCTTAACTTTATTAATTGAACCAATGAACACGACTTTGATTATCTATCTATCTATCTATCTATCTATCTATCTATCTATCTTTTTATCTATCAATCTATCTATCTATCTATATCTATCTATCTATCTATCTATCTATCTATCTATCTATCTATCTATCTATTTATCTATCTATCTATCTATCTATCTATCTATCTATCTATCTATCTATCTATCTATCTATATATATATATATATATATATATATATATATATATATATATACCCGAGATATGATTCTTATTAATTTATTTTCTATTTTCGATTATTTTCCCTTTTTTTCTGAATCAGATTATCGTAATAATTAAGAAAACAGCTTTTGTATTGAGAGAGAAGAGTGACTTTGGAATTAACTAGTAAAAAAAAGAGTCAATTTGTGATTTTTTTAATTGATTTTAATGATATATATATATATATATATATATATATATATATATATATATATATATATATATATATATATATATATATATATATATATACTTTTTTTTTTTTTTTTTTTTTTTTATATCAGAGTCAATGTGATATTCATATAACATAAAATTTTAATTGCTAACTGTGATGATGAAGTTGATAAGGTCGAGAATGATGATGTTACAATGATAATGGTAATGATGGTGATACAATAATGGTAATGATGGTGATACAATAATGGTAATGATGGTGATACAATAATGGTAATGATGGTGATACAATAATGGTAATGATGGTGATACAATAATGACAATGGTAATAAAAGAGAGAGACAGAGAAACAGAAAGAGGAGGGGGAGAAAGAGAGAGGACAGACAGACCCTGATAGACAGATAGACACAAAAACGGAGATAAAAGAGCGAAAGACAGAGACAAAACACACAGAGCTGTCATCACTCTACATGCGTCAGCCCCTCGTCATCCCCCCCCCAATCAGTCCCTTGTCAGCCGTCCCATCAGCCCCCCCCCCCTCGTCAGGCCCCATCAGCCCCTCATCACCCCTCCCCCCATCAGCCCTTCGTCAGCCCCGCCCTCTGTCAGCCCTCCCCCATCAGCTCCCGTCAGCCCCCCCCCTCCCTCCATCAGCCTCCTCATCACCCCCTCCCCCATCAGCCTCTTTCTGCACAGCCCTGCCCCCCATCAGCTCCCCCTCGTGCCACCCCCTCCCCCATCAGACTTTCATTACCCCTCTCCCCCGGTCAGCCCTTCGTCAGCCCCCTCCCCCCATCAGCCCCTCATTACCCCGCCCCGTCAACTCCCTCGTCAGTCCCCCTCCCCCACAGCTCCTTCCTGTACCGCCCCTTCAGTCAGTCCCCCTCCCCCTCCCCCCCAACAGCCCTTCGTCAGCCCCCTGCCCCCTCGTCAGCCCCCTCCCCCCATCAGCCCTTCGTCAGCCCCCCCCCGTCAGCTCTCGTCAGCCCCCTCCCTCATCAGTCTCAGTCCCTACCCCCGCCTCCAGCCCTTTCTCTGCTCGTCCCGCCAGCCCGTCAGCCCCCTCCCCCGTCAGCCCCTTCTGTCAGCCCTGAACCATGACCGTCCCGCCTTCCCCCCTCCCCCCGTCAGCCCTTCGTCAGCCCCCAAACCGCTGACCGGAACGTTACAACATAGTCAGGCAATGAGCGGCCGCGTGGCACTCGAGGTATGTGGAGGTGGCACTGGTGAGAGCCACACGGGCGCTGGCACTGTGGCTCTCTGTTGATTCTCTCTCTCTCTCTGTTCTCTGTCTCGCTCGCTCTTTCTGTCTGTCTCTCTCTCTCTGCTGTCTCTCATCTCTTTCTCTCTCTCTGTCTCTCTCTCTCTCTCTCTCTCTCATGTCTCTGTCTCTCTGTCTCTCTCTCTCTCTCTCTCTCTCTCTCTCTCTCTCTCTGTCTCTCTGTCTCTCTCTCTCTCTCTCTCTCTCTCTCTCTCTCTCTCTCTCTCTCTCTCTCTTTCCTCCCTCCCTCCTTCCTCTTTCTTCTCTCTTTTCTCCTCTCGCCTCCCACTCTCTTTCCCATCCTTTTCGTCTTGTGGGGGAATAGGGTAGGAGGGGGGAGGGGGAATAGGGTAGGAGGGGGAGTGGGGGAAATAGGGTAGGAGGGGGGAGGGAGGGGGGAATAGGGTAGGAGGGGGGAGGGGGGGAATAGGGTAGGAGGGGGAGGGAGGGGGAATAGGGTAGGGAGGGGGGAGGGAGGGGGATAGGGTAGAGGGGGGAGGGGGGAATAGGGTAGGGAGGGGGGAGGGAGGGGGAATAGGGTAGGAGGGGGAGTGGAGGGGGAATAGGGTAGGAGGGGGAGGGAGGGGGAGGAATAGGGTAGGAGAGGGGAGAGGGGGAATAGGGGTAGGAGGGGAGGGAGGGGGAGTAGGGTAGGAAGGGGGGAGAAGGGGAGGAATAGGGTAGGGAGAGGGGGAGGGGGGAATAGGTAGGAGGGGGGAGGGGGAGGAATAGGGGTGGGAGGCGGAGGGAGGGGGATAGGGTAGGAGGGGGAGGGAGGGGGGAGAATAGGGTAGGAGAGGGGAGGGGGAATAGGTAGTAGGGGGAGGGAGGGGGGATAGGGTAGAAGGAGGGAGGAAAGGGGAGAAATAGGGTAGGAGGGAGGAGGGAGGGGGAATAGGGTAGGAGGGGGGAGAAGGAGGGGGAATAGGGTAGAGAGGGGGGGAGGGGGAGAATAGGGTAGGAGGGGGAGAGGGGGAATAGGGTTTGGAGGGGGGGAGGGGGAAGATTGGGTAGGAGGGGGGAGAGGGGGAATAGGGTAGGGAGGGGGGAGGGGGAGAATAGGGTAGGAG
>NC_091588.1:26282255-26284755 GCF_042767895.1 Penaeus vannamei
AAGTGAATTATTAAGATAGATTGATAATCTATAATAAATTAATAAATCTACTCACCGACAGATGTTTGTCGACGAATCATTAAACACGAGAAAAAACATTAATATATATATATATATATATATATATATATATATATATATATATATATATATATATATATATATATATATATATATATATATATATGTATGTATGTATGTATATAAATACCATAAACAACTAAAACCTGACAGTCAAAATGAATTAATTAGACAACTGCACCTTCAAGAAAAGTGTTTTAAGATTAAAAAAAAAAATAAAAAAAAATGGAAGTGCCTTTTCTTTTCACGGTTTTAAATCCGAATTTCAGATAAAAAAAAAATCAATAAAACCGTCCAAACACGAACTCAAATAGAGAAACAGAGAATTAACTTTTGACTCAATAAACGTGTCAAAGTCAAAGTCAAAGATGAATTAAATAAATCAAAACGTGAATAAAAAAATGAATAGAGAAAGACATAAACGCACATCTAACGAACAGAAACAAAACTCTTAAAACTTGACACCTCCTGAAAAGGAAACTTGACCCCTAGACTAAAAAAAAAAAAAAAAAAAAAAAAAAAAGAGAGAGAGAGAGACAGAGAGAGAGAGAGAGAGAGAGAGAGAGAGAGAGAGAGAAGGGAGAGAGAGAGAGAGGGAGGGAGGGAGGCAGGGAGAAAGGGAGAGAAAGAGAGAGAGAGAGAGAGAGAGAGGGAGGGAGGGAGGGAGGAGAGAGAGAGAGAGAGAGAGAGAGAGAGAGAGAGAGGGAGGGAGAGAGGGAGAGAGAGAAAGAGGGAGAGAGAGAGAGAGGGAGAGAGAGAGAGAGAGAGAGAGAGAGAGAGAGAGAGAGAGAGAGAGAAAGAGAGAGAGACAGAGACTGAGACAGATAGACAGATAGAGACAGAGAAAGAGAAAGAGACAGAGGAAGATAGAGAGAAAAAAAGAAAGAAAGAGACAGAGAGAGAGGGGGGGGGAGACAGACAAACAGACAGAGAGAGAGAGAGAAAGAGAGACAGAAACAGACAGACAGAGAAAGAAAGAAAGACAGAGACAGAGACAGAGACAGAGAAAGAAAGAAAGATAGAGACAGAGACAGAGAGAGAGAGATCCCTGTGCACGAGAGCGCCCCCTCTATCGGCCACCGAGAGACAATGGCGTTTTTGGCCTTTTCTTTTAACGAGTGTCCGATGGTTATCCAATTCCCCTCTTTAACGCGTGATAATGGTCCGTGAGCAGAAGAAACCGCTCGTTATTCGCGAGAGAACAACGAGAAGAACCTCGGGAATTTCTGGCCCACACACGAACGCGAGGGGAAGGGAGGGGGGGGAAAAAGAGGGGGGAAAAGGGGAGAGGGATTGGAGGGTAGGGGGAAAGAGGGGGAAGTGGAGAGGGTAGGAAGGGGAGTAGGGGAGGGGAAAGTGGGGAGAGGGATAGGAGGAAGGGGGAGAGGGATAGGAAGGAAGAGGGAGGGGGGAAGGGGAGAGAGGGGTAGAAGAGAGGGGGGAAGGGGGGGAGGGATAGAGGAAGGAGAGGGAGGAGGAAAGGGAGAAGGATAGGAAGGTGAAGAGGAGAGAGGAGAAAGAGGAGAGAGGACAGGAAGGGGAAAGGGATAGGAAGGGAAGGGAAGGAGGAAGGGGAGAGAGTGGGGAAGGTGAAAGGGATAGGGGAGGAGAGGAAGAAGGAAGGGGAGAGGGGAAGGTAGAGAGGGACCGGAAGGAAGGGGAAGGGGGAAAGGGGAGAGAGAGGGATAGGAAGGAGGGGGAGGAGACGGAGGGGAAGAAAGGGAAAGGGAAGGGAAAGGAGAGATAGGGAAGGAGGGAGGGAAAGGGATGGGAAGGAGAGAGGGGGAAGGAGAAAGAGATGAATGGGGACGGGGGGAGAGGGGGAGGGCTTGGAAGGGGGAAGTGGGGAGGGGAAACGGACTGGGGGGAAGGTGGGGTGTGAAGGGGAAGAAAGGGGAAACGAGGAGAGAAGGGAAGAGGGGAAAAGGGGAGGAAGAGGGAAGGGCAAGGAAAATGGGGAAAGAGAGAAGGGAGAAGAAGGGAGAAGAGAGGGAAATAGGGATAAGGGGGGAAGGAGAGAGAGAAAAAGAGGGGGGGAGGAGGTGAGGAGAGGGAAAGGAGGAAGAGGAAGAAGAGAGGAGAGGAGGAGAAAGGGGAATCATCATCATTATCATCACTATTATTATTATTATTACTATTAGTAGTAGTATCATAATTATTGTTGATATTATCATTATTATCATTATCATCATCATCATGATTATCACTATTATCATTATCATGACTGTTATCAATGATTCTACGAGTACTACACTTATCTTATTATCTTCTCTATCTTATCTTATCTTATCAATTTCTTTACTTCCCCCCTGAGGTGAAAATATCCCCCGGAAGTCTAGAGAAAAAGAAGGAAATGGATAAACAAGAGAAAAGGCAAAATACTCGTGGAAAAATAAAGGTTTTGGGTTCGTGGTTTAAG
>NC_091588.1:26289755-26292255 GCF_042767895.1 Penaeus vannamei
GAGGGTGTGTGGGGAGAAAGAGAGAGAAGAAGAAAGGTCAGACAAAAAAAAATAATAATAATAATAATAAGAAGAAAGACAGAAACCTCAAGAAAAACAACAATTTTCCCGACATATCGCTTCAGGAATAAATAAAAACAAACAAACAAACACACAGATATTAAAAACAAAATTGATGATCCATAAATAAAAAGAGAGAAAAAATATCTATAAAATAATGTTCCGTAAATAAAACAAAATATGATAAAAAAGAAAAAAGCTAAATTTAAAAAGAATGAGAATGAGAAATGAAGAAGGAGGAGAAGAAGAAGAAGAAGACGAGGAAGATGCGTGTGTCACGGCCTTACCCTCTGTCTCTCCTCCTCCTCCCTCCCCCCCTCCTCTTCCCTTCCTCCTCCTCCTCCTCCCTCCCCCTCCCCCACCCTCCTCCTCTTCCCTCTCCTCTTCCCTCCCCCTCCTCCCTCCCCTTCCCCCTCCCTCCTCTTCCCTTCCCCCTCCCTCCCTCCTCCCCACCCTCTCCCTCTCTATCTCTCCTTCCTCCCCACCCTCTCCTTCCCTCCCCCTCCTCCTACCTCCGCCCGATCAGCCCACCAGCGCCGCCCATATGGCACCCGCGGACGCAAAACCCCGCCACCGAGTAGGATCCGAACCTCCTCTTCAGGATCCGAACCTCTTCAGGATCCCAGCATAGGCGATCCGATCCCCCTCCGAGCGAGTGTCCCTTGACCTGGAATCCCTTTTTGAAGAATGCAGAGTACTTCAAGTAGAGCGCGAAGAATGCGGTCGGTTAACGTTAAAAGGGGGGAGGGTTGAGAGGATGGGGGGTTGAGGATGATGGGGGGGTTAAGGGAGGGGGTTGAGGGAGGGTTGAGGGAGGGGGTTGAGGGATGGGGGGTTAAGGGGGAGTTGAAGGATGGGGGAAAATATTTTAAAAAGATAATAAATAAGAATAAATAGATATATCAAATATAATAAATAAAATAAATAAATATAGGGAAGATATAGAAAAAATAGAAAAATATAACAGATAATAGATAAAAAAAATAAATATTAAAGATAATAAATAAGAATAAATAGATATATCAAATATAATAATTTGGGAATAAATAAATATATGAAAGATAAAAGATAAACATAAAAAAAATATCAAAGATAATAAGAAGAATAAGTAAATATAATAAAGATGAAAACAAGAATAAATAGATATATTAAAATATAAAGAGAAAAAATAAAATGAAAAAAAGAAAAGGATTTATTGAAAAATATAGTCCGGGTAAGACCCGGGGAAAAGTTCCCTTTTTGGAGAGTCTGTTGACAGTCGTTGCATATTTTGGGGCGGCTCTCTCTTTCTTTCTATCTCTATCTCTTCTTTTCTTCTTTTCTCTCTCTCTCTCTTCTCTTCTTCTTCTTCTTCTCTCTCTCTTCTCTTCTTCTTCTCTCTTTTTCTTCTTCTTTCTCTCTCTCTCTTCTTTCTTTTCTCTTCTTCTCTTTCTCTTCCTCTCTCTCTCTCTCTCTCCCCTCTCTTCTTTTTTTTCCCCCCTCTTTTTCCTTTTTCTTCTTCTTCTCTCTCTCTTCTCTTCTCTTCTCTTCTGTCTGTCTCTCTCTCTCTCTTCTCTTCTTTTTTTTCCCTTCTTCTCTCTCTTCTCTTCTCTTTCTCTTCTTTTTCTTCCTTTCCTTCCTTTTTTTTTTTTTTTTTTTTTTTTTTTTATTTTTTATTTTTCATTCCCTTTTGTCTGTCTTTTCTTTTCTCTCTCTTCTCTATTCTGTCTGCCCTCTCTCTCTCTATCTCTATCTCTATTTTCTTTTGTCTGTCTTCCCCCCTTTTTCCCTTTTTTTTTTTTCTTTTCTTTTCTCTATCTCTTCTCTTTCTCTTCTCTTTCTGTCTCTCTCTCTCTCTCTCTCTCTTTTTTTTTTTTTTTTTGCAAGGGTCAATTTATTTTGCAATTTTTTTTTCATTTATTTATATATTATCTATCTATTTCTTTGTTGTTATTATCATCATTGCTATTCTTTTATTGCAGTTATTACTCATTATTTATTTACTTATTTATCTTCTATTTCTTTATCACTTTGTTTTTTCATTATTGTTATTTATTATTATTGTGTTTATTTATTATCTATCATTATTTATTTGTCTTTTTTTTTAATTGTTGTAATATTATTCTTATATTCTATTTTATTTTAATATTATCATTATCATTTTATTTATAATTTTTCATTATCTTTAATTTATTATTATATCATATTATTATCTTTATTATTATAATTATTAATATTATTAATTATTATTATTTTTTATTATTATTTTTTTATTTATTATTATTTTTTTTTCATTATTATCATTATTATTATTATTATTTTTATTATTATTATCATTTTATAATTATTTTTACATTTCATTATCATCTTTTTATTATTTATAACCTTTTTATTTTGTGCTTTACGTGAACAATCATCCTTTTTTGAGGAAAGGTGGGATGGCGGGAAAAAAAAAAAAGCA